>NC_135239.1:198264756-198372256 GCF_051348905.1 Ranitomeya variabilis
ACAGTATGCCAGGCCAGTATTAAATGTTTAATGCATTGCAGAAGTGGGATTATAAGAAAGAAAATTTTGAGTTTTTTTTTTCCTCTCATTTTTTTTTTCTTTTCCCCTTTACCTCAGAGTGGCTTAAGCTTGCTGCAGACATGAATGTCCAGACCTTGATTACAAGTGTGGACCAGCTTGCCGCTCGTGTGCAGGGTATACAAGATTATGTTACCAGAAATCCTAGGTCTGAACCCAAGATTCCTATTCCTGAACTGTTTTCAGGAGACCGATTTAAGTTTAGGAATTTCAGGAATAATTGTAAATTATTTTTGTCCCTGAAACCTTGTTCGTCTGGAGACTCTGCTCAACAAGTAAAAATTGTTATTTCATTCTTACGGGGTGACCCTCAGGATTGGGCTTTTTCGTTGGCGCCAGGAGATCCGGCATTGGCTGATATTGATGCGTTTTTTCTGGCGCTCGGTTTACTTTATGAGGAACCCAATCTTGAGATTCAGGCAGAGAAAGCCTTGCTGGCTATGTCTCAGGGCCAGGACGAGGCTGAGGTGTATTGCCAAAAATTTCGGAAATGGTCCGTGCTGACACATTGGAACGAGTGTGCACTGGCCGCTAATTTTAGAAATGGCCTTTCTGAGGCCATTAAGAATGTTATGGTGGGTTTTCCCATTCCCACAGGTCTGAATGATACCATGTCCCTGGCTATTCAAATTGACCGGCGGTTGCGGGAGCGCAAAACCGCAAATTCCCTCATGTTGTTGTCTGAACAGACACCTGATGTGATGCAATGTGATAGAAAAACCGCAAATTCCCTCATGGTGTTGTCTGAACGGACACCTGATTTGATGCAATGTGATAGAATCCTGACTAGAAATGAGAGGAAAATTCATAGACGCCGGAATGGCTTGTGCTACTACTGTGGTGATTCTACACATGTTATCTCAGCATGCTCTAAACGTATATCTAAGGTTGTTAGTCCTGTCACCGTTGGTAATTTGCATCCTAAGTTTATTCTGTCTGTAACTTTGATTTGCTCACTGTCATCTTATCCTGTCATGGCGTTTGTAGATTCAGGTGCTGCCCTGAGTCTTATGGATCTCTCATTTGCTAAGCGCTGTGGTTTTATTCTTGAACCATTAGAAAATCCTATCCCTCTTAGGGGTATTGATGCTATGCCATTGGCAGAAAATAAGCCGCAGTATTGGACACAGGTTACCATGTGCATGACTCCTGAACACCGCGAGGTGATACGTTTTCTCGTTCTACATAAAATGCATGATTTGGTTGTTTTGGGGCTGCCATGGTTACAGACCCATAATCCAGTCCTTGACTGGAAGGCTATGTCAGTGTCTAGTTGGGGCTGTCGTGGTATTCATGAGGATTCCCTGCCTGTGTCTATTGCTTCTTCTACGCCTTCGGAAGTTCCGGAGTACTTGTCTGATTATCAGGATGTCTTTAGCGAGTCCAGGTCCAGTGCATTGCCTCCTCATAGGGACTGTGACTGTGCAATAGATTTGATTCCAGGCAGTAAGTTTCCTAAGGGAAGACTGTTTAATCTGTCGATACCTGAACATACCGCTATGCGTTCATATATCAAGGAGTCTCTGGAGAAAGGACACATCCGTCCGTCTTCTTCCCCTCTTGGTGCGGGATTCTTTTTTGTGGCTAAAAAGGACGGATCTTTGAGGCCTTGTATTGACTATCGGCTTTTAAATAAGATCACTGTCAAATTTCAGTATCCTTTGCCGCTGTTGTCTGACTTGTTTGCCCGGATTAAAGGTGCCAAGTGGTTTACCAAGATAGACCTTCGTGGTGCGTACAACCTTGTGCGCATTAAGCAAGGGGATGAATGGAAAACCGCATTCAATACGCCCGAAGGTCATTTTGAGTACTTGGTGATGCCTTTTGGGCTCTCTAATGCCCCTTCAGTTTTTCAGTCCTTTATGCATGACATTTTCCGGAACTATCTGGATAAATTTCTGATCGTTTATCTGGATGATATTCTGGTTTTTTCTGATAATTGGGACTCGCATGTGGAGCAGGTCAGGATGGTCTTTAAAATTTTGCGTGAAAATTCTTTGTTTGTCAAGGGCTCAAAGTGTCTTTTTGGTGTACAGAAGGTTCCCTTTTTGGGGTTCATTTTTTCCCCTTCTGCTGTGGAGATGGACCCAGTCAAGGTCCAAGCTATTCTTGATTGGACTCAGCCCTCGTCAGTTAAGAGTCTTCAGAAGTTCTTGGGTTTCGCTAACTTCTACCGTCGTTTTATCGCTAACTTTTCTAGCATTGTGAAACCTTTGACGGATATGACCAAGAAGGGCTCCGATGTGGTTAATTGGGCTCCTGCTGCCGTGGAGGCTTTCCAGGAGTTGAAACGTCGGTTTACTTCGGCGCCTGTTTTGTGCCAGCCTGATGTCTCGCTTCCCTTTCAAGTTGAGGTGGATGCTTCAGAGATTGGAGCAGGGGCCGTTTTGTCGCAGAGAGGCCCTGGTTGCTCTGTTATGAGACCTTGCGCCTTTTTCTCTAGGAAGTTTTCGCCTGCGGAGCGAAATTATGATGTGGGCAATCGGGAGTTGTTGGCCATGAAATGGGCATTTGAGGAGTGGCGTCATTGGCTCGAGGGTGCTAAGCATCGTGTGGTGGTCTTGACTGATCACAAAAATCTGATGTATCTCGAGTCTGCTAAACGCCTGAATCCTAGACAGGCCCGCTGGTCATTGTTTTTCTCCCGTTTTGACTTTGTTGTCTCGTATTTGCCGGGTTCAAAGAATGTGAAGGCCGATGCTCTTTCCAGGAGCTTTGTGCCTGATGCTCCTGGAGTCGCTGAACCTGTTGGTATTCTTAAGGATGGTATTATCTTGTCAGCTATTTCTCCAGATCTGCGACGTGTGTTGCAGAGATTTCAGGCTGATAGGCCTGATTCTTGTCCACCTGACAGACTGTTTGTGCCTGATAAGTGGACCAGCAGAGTCATTTCCGAGGTTCATTCCTCGGTGTTGGCAGGTCACCCAGGAATTTTTGGCACCAGAGATCTGGTGGCCAGATCCTTTTGGTGGCCTTCCTTGTCTAGGGATGTGCGGTCATTTGTACAGTCCTGTGGGACTTGTGCTCGAGCTAAGCCTTGCTGTTCTCGTGCCAGCGGGTTGCTCTTGCCCTTGCCTGTCCCTAAGAGACCTTGGACACATATCTCCATGGATTTCATTTCTGATCTTCCGGTATCTCAGGGCATGTCTGTTATCTGGGTGATATGTGATCGCTTCTCCAAGATGGTCCATTTGGTTCCTTTGCCTAAGCTGCCTTCCTCTTCCGATCTGGTTCCTGTGTTTTTCCAGAACGTGGTTCGTTTGCACGGCATCCCTGAGAATATTGTGTCAGACAGAGGATCCCAGTTCGTTTCCAGATTCTGGCGATCCTTTTGTAGTAGGATGGGCATTGACTTGTCGTTTTCGTCTGCTTTCCATCCTCAGACTAATGGACAGACGGAGCGAACTAATCAGACTTTGGAGGCTTATTTGAGGTGTTTTGTCTCTGCTGATCAGGACGATTGGGTGACCTTCTTGCCGTTAGCTGAGTTTGCCCTTAATAATCGGGCTAGTTCCGCCACCTTGGTTTCGCCGTTTTTCTGCAACTCTGGTTTCCACCCTCGTTTTTCTTCGGGTCATGTGGAACCTTCTGACTGCCCTGGGGTGGATTCTGTGGTGGATAGGTTGCAGCGGATCTGGAATCTTGTGGTGGACAACTTGAAGTTGTCACAGGAGAGGGCTCAGCGCTTTGCCAACCGCCGCCGCGGTGTGGGTCCCCGACTACGTGTTGGGGAATTGGTGTGGCTTTCTTCCCGCTTTGTTCCTATGAAGGTTTCCTCTCCCAAATTTAAACCTCGTTTTATTGGTCCTTACAAGATATTGGAAATTCTTAATCCTGTATCCTTTCGCCTGGATCTTCCTGTGTCGTTTGCTATCCACAACGTGTTTCATAGGTCCTTGTTGCGGCGGTACGTTGTGCCTGTGGTTCCTTCTGCTGAGCCTCCTGCTCCGGTGTTGGTTGAGGGCGAGTTGGAGTACGTGGTGGAGAAGATCTTGGATTCTCGTCTCTCCAGGCGGAGGCTTCAGTACCTGGTCAAGTGGAAGGGCTATGGTCAGGAAGATAATTCCTGGGTGGTCGCCTCTGATGTTCATGCGGCCGATTTAGTTCGTGCCTTTCACGCCGCTCGTCCTGATCGCCCTGGTGGTCGTGGTGAGGGTTCGGTGACCCCTCACTAAGGGGGGGGTACTGTTGTGATTTTGCTTTTTGCTCCCTCTAGTGGTCATTAGTGATTTGACTCTGGAGCGTCTGTCTTTTTCTATATCCTCACCTGGGCCGTTAGTTCAGGGGCGTTGCTATATAAGCTCCCTGGACCTTCAGTTCAATGCCTGGCATCGTTGAAATCAGAGCTAATCTGTTGTGCTCTTGTCCTCTGATCCTGGTTCCTGTTTTCCAAGCTAAGTCTGCTTCTTTGCTTTTTGCTTTTGTTTTGTTTGGTATTTTTGTCCAGCTTGTTCCTATCTGTATCCTGACCTTTGCTGGAAGCTCTAGGGGGCTGGTGTTCTCCCCCCGGACCGTTAGACGGTTCGGGGGTTCTTGAATCTCCAGCGTGGATTTTTATAGGGTTTTTGTTGACCAGATAAGTTATCTTGCTATATTCTGCTATTAGTAAGCTGGCCTCTCTTTGCTGAACCTAGTTCATTTCTGTGTTTGTCATTTCCTCTTACCTCACCGTTATTATTTGTGGGGGGCTTGTATCTTGCTTTGGGGTCCCTTTCTCTGGAGGCAAGAGAGGTCTTTGTTTTCTTCTCCTAGGGGTAGTTAGATTCTCCGGCTGGCGCGTGTCATCTAGCGATCACCGTAGGCATGATCCCCGGCTACTTCTAGTGTTGGCGTTAGGAGTAGCTATTTGGTCAACCCAGTTACCACAGCCCTATGAGCTGGATTTTTGTATCTTGCAGACTTACACGTTCCTCTGAGACCCTGTCCACTGGGGTCATAACAGACGGGAACTCCCGCCTCCAAGACAGTTTGACTGTATAAGGGCCTAAATGTTGTACGTGTTTCATTCAGCATGTGCAAGGAACAAAATTAAAAGAGCAACCTTTGACTTGTGCAGCATTACTGCTGCCCAAGCTGTGGCTCTTCTAGTTTGTAACACCTGAGGGGGGGTTAAAGGTTACCTTTAAAATTGGTTCAATTAGGCTTCGGCCTACACTCTGCTCCTCCTGCAGAGCCTGGGCTCTAACAACGCCAGTTAGCGCCCGGAAGTGCTGGCTGCACAGAGAAAAACACCCGCCAATGTGTCAGTGGGGTTCAGCAACGCCAGCTGTTCCCCTGCTGTGTAGCCGGCAACGTGTCCTGCAAACGCCACGCAGACACAACAGACCTAAAGCTGCCTCCAGTGCAGGCTTCCGCCTACACTCTGCTCCCTCTGCTCCTCCTGCTGACCCTGGGTTCTAACACCGCCAGTTGGCACCCAGAAGTGCTAGCTGCACAGAGAAAAACACCAGCCAATGTGTCAGTGGGGTTCAGCAACGCCAGCTGTGCCCCTGCTGTGTAGCCAGCAACATGTCCTGCAAACGCCACGCAGACACAAAGCTGCCGCCAGTGCAGGCTTTGGCCTACACTCAGAGCCCTGTGTCAGCAGGAGGAGCAGAGAGAGCAGAGTGTAGGCCGAAGCCTGCACTGGCGGCAGCTTTGTGTCTGCGTGGCGTTTGCAGGACATGTTGCCGGCTACACAGCAGGGGCACAGCTGGCGTTGCTGAACCCCACTGACACATTGGCTGGTGTTTTTCTCTGTGCAGCTAGCACTTCTGGGCACCAACTGGCGGTGTTAGAGCCCTGGGTCAGCAGGAGGAGCAGATGGAGCAAACACCGCCAGTTAGCGCCCAGAAGTGCTGGCTGCACAGAGAAAAACACCCGCCAATGTGTCAGTGGGGTTCAGCAATGCCAGCTGTTCCACTGCTGTGTAGCCGGCAACATGTCCTGCAAACGCCACGCAGACACAACAGACCTAAAGCTGCCGCCAGTGCAGGCTTCGGCCTACACTCTGCTCCCTCTGCTCCTCCTGCTGCCCCTGGGCTCTAACACCGCCAGTTGGTGCCCGGAAGTGCTAACTGCACAGAGAAAAACACCAGCCAATGTGTCAGTGGGGTTCAGCAACGCCAGCTGTTCCCCTGCTGTGTAGCCGGCATTGTGTCCTGCAAATGCCACGCAGACACAACAGACCTCCAAATGCCTCCAGTGCAGGCTTCGGCCTACACTCTGCTCCCCCTGCTAAATCTTTGCTCCAACACCACTAGTTGGGGCTCTAAGAAGACAAGCTTGAATAGGTCCCCATCCTGGTTCCAGTACCGTCAGCTGGTTCCGGGTAGAGCCTTTGGCTTAGGTGCCTCCTTCTGGGTATCCGAGTTCCACCAACGTCAGGTGGTCCTTGGTAGTGCTTTCAGGCACGGGTACCTCCTCCTTAGTAACCGGGTTCCAGTAACGTCAGCTGGTCCTCGGTAGTTCCATTGGCTCTTGGACCTTCTGCTACCCATCCGGGTTCCAGTACCGTCAGCTGGTTCTCGGCAGTGTCTTTTGCTCTTGTACCTTCTGCTCCCCATCCTGGTTCCAGTACCGTCAGCTGGTCCCGGGCAGAGCCTTTGGTTTAGGTGCCTCCCTCTGGGTATTCGAGTTCCACCGTCAGGTGGTCCGTGGTAGTGCTTTCAGGCACGGGTACCTCCTGCTTAGTAACCGGGTTCCAGTAACGTCAGCTGGTCCTCGGTAGTTCCATTGGCTCTTGGACCTTTGGATAGCCATCCGAGTTCCAGTTCCATCAGCTGTTTCTCGGCATTTTCTCAGCCTTCTTGTACCTTCTGCTACATTTCCAAGTTCAAGACCCTAAAGACGATGACCCGGAAGACCACCCCTAAGATGACGACGACACCAGAGACAACAACCACTGAGATGACGACGACCCTGGAGACGACGACGACATGGGAGACTGAGAAGCAGAAGAACAAGAGGCTGCAGAACAAAGAGCAGAAGAACATTAAGCATAACACAAAATATCAGAGCAATAGATATTATCTAAATTATAAGCAGAAGAAGACTAAGCAGTGTATGGGGGTGAGTCCGTTCCTCCTCGTGGTGCCCCTGGATAAAGCCTGATGCTGCAGGCCAAACTGAACGCGGACAAATGTAACTCTTTTGTGACAGGCAGAACGGAAGGTGTAATCTTCAAACTTTTATAGATAACAACTACGGGAATGCCTGTCACAAATAAGAATTTGATGAAGAACTTGAATATGTAGAAGAATAATAGTTAAATAAAAAGAATATGAACAATGTAACAAAAAATTATAGGTAGAAGATGAAGAAGAAGATGAATAAGGTGAAGAAGAACTTGATGTCAAAGATGCTGATGATGATGAAGAACAAAGTGTGGGAGAAGTAAAAAAGAGGGTGAAGGGCGTGGAAGTAGTGAAACATCAATATCTGACAAAGTAAAAAAAATCTTAACATAGTCAATATCTTTGTAACTCCGAACGTCTTAAAAAAAATTAAAATTCCTGCTATTCTATTTGATTGGGCTAAACCTCTATGCCTTTAATGTCTCCGCCACCTCCCCCAATACATTCTACATTATTCTTAGTTGTTTTCATTCATGTAGAATGAACCTACAAGGAAAGAAAGGGTTTATTTTAATTCCGATATTTTCGTCCCATTGACTTGCATTGGTATCGGGTATCGGTATCGGCGAGATCTGATATTTTGCTGGTATCGGCCGATACTTTCCAATACCAATACTTTCCGATATCGGAAGGTATCGCTCAACACTAATCACAAGCCCCCCTTAGATATCACTTGCCCTAATCCTAGCCTTCTGTCCCAAAGCGCTGCAACTTTTTCGTGCTGCCGGTGAACTGACGCGTGCCTAGTGCACACTCCCCACTCCGTACAGACTTTTCGCAAATGGACGGTCAGGAGATCTTTCCCCAACGGGGGTTCATTGCAATCAGTCTCTCAGTCAACAGCATGTGTAGTGAGCGGTGTGTATTCTTTATCAGGTAGGTCATCTATTCGGTCAGGCAGGGCATCCACAACATCATTCTGGCTTGGGTGTCATCCTCTGGTAGGGGAGCTTTCTTGCAATGCGATGAGTGGATCCAAGTGGGTCTTCCCTCCAGTTTCACAGAGGTTGGTGTCGTCAGCAGCACATGAAAAGGACCATCAGATCGGGGATCGAGTGGTGTTCTCCTTACAAACTTTTTCACCAACACCCAGTCTCCTGGCTTCAAGGAGTGCGTACCGGACACTAAATCTGGATCTGGCAATGAAGGAAAAAACTCGAGAATGAATGTTAGCAAGTTTCTTGGTGAGTTCAATTACATAAGCAGACAAAGTATCATATTGCATAGTCAGCTGCTGAGGGAAAGAATACCCCTAACCTGGGACTAGACCCAAACAAAATTTCATATGGTGACAGCTTTTCTGGGCCTCTGGAAGTGTGCCTTACACTAAGTAGTGTGATTGGGAGTGTCTCCTGCCAGGGTTTGCATGTCTCTTGGGCAACTTTCAACATCCTGTTCTTAAGTGTCCCATTCAGACTTTCTACTTTCTCACTACTCTGGGGATTGTAAGGAGTGTGTAGGCTTAAGTCTGACCCTACTGCTGACCAGATCTCTCGTGTGAGATTTGCTGTGAATGCGGGTCCCTGGTCACTCTTTATCACTTCTGCGACCCCATAGCTGCATATCTCATCTCTGAAAGTAGCTTCTTTGCGGTAGTCTTTGCTGACTGGTTCCTCAATGGGAAAGCTTCTGGCCATCCTGAGAACACGTCCATGACCACAAGGGCATATTCAAATCCCCCACTTGACGGCATCTGGATGTGGTCTATCTGGATCCTCTAGAAGGGGTACAGTGGTCTGGCAAGATGATGTGTGGGAACTTTCTCCCTTCTTCCGGGGTTGCATTTGCCGCAGGTCAAACAGCTGCTAGTGAAATTGGCTTTTAGGGTGGAGATCCCTGGAGCGAACCAGTAAGCACCAATCAGATCATTCATCTGTGTCTTTGATCTGTGTGTGGGACCATGTGCCCACTGGACCACCATAGGGTACATGCTTCGGGGTAAACAGGGTTTTTAGTCCATTGAGTGTACCCTTCTTTCTTCATGTGTTGCTCCCTTCCGCATCCAGCATTCCTTCTTGTCCTTCTGGGGCTTGCTCCTGCAGCTTTTTGAGCAGATCCCAGGACATCATCTGGTCAGGTTTCTTGTCTTCAGTCATCATGTAGTAGCTGTCCGGTTCTACGACCTCTCCCACTTCTCCATATTGTCTTCCTTTGGCGGCTTCTTTGGCTGCCATATCCGCCATGTTGTTGCCCTGTGCCTCTACTGTGTTCAATTTTCCATGTGCTTTGACTTTTAGTACTGCCTCAATTTTTTGAAGTTGGAGTGCGTCCAACAGGTCCTTGATGGCTCCATGATGCTTCATGGTTGTTCCGCTTGCTGTGATGAAGTCCCTTGCAGCCCAGATGGGTCCAAAGTCATGTGCTATGCCATGCGAGTACCTTGGATCAGTATATATGTTCGCAGTCTTATCTTCTGCCATCTGGTAGGCCTTTGTCAGCGCTATTAGTTCTGCTTCCTGGGCTGACAGACTAGGCAGCAGACTTCTGGACCACAGGATCTCTTGATTGCTGGTCACTGCACATCCCGTGTGGAATCTTCCTTCATCATCTGCAAATCTGGAGCCATCCACATAGAGGATCAACTCTGGGTTGGTCAGTGGCTCTTCTGCCACCTTGGGTCGTCCTGCTGTTTCCTGTTGCATGATGCTGAAGCCATCATGGTCACCTGTCCGGAGCAAATCCAGATCCCTACAGAATGTATCATGCAGATTTTGATCAGAATTTTGACCTGAGGGTCCATATCTGTATCCCCCCTTGGGAGTGGGAGTAGAGTGGACAGATTGAGGACTGTGCATCTGCAGATGATGACATTGTCGGGCAGGAGTAGCGAGCACTGGAGGCGAAGATGCCTGGCGGTGGAGAGATGTTTTTGCTGGATTTGGTTGAGGATTGCTGAGATGTCATGCAGAGCCAGGATTTCCAATGGTTTTTCCAATGATGTCAGCAGTCCTGTCCAGGAGGGCGTGTGCTGAAACTGCTGCTATCATGCAGGAGGAAGAGGCTCCCCTTGCAACTGGATCCAGGCGAGCTGAAAAGTTGTCCAAAAGTCTCTGCTTTCCCCCTTGAAGCTGCGTCAGGACTCCAGTAGCAAGGCCTTCTTTTTCCATCAGGTAAAGACGGAACGGCATCTGTCAGGAGGAATGGGGTTACGTTGATGTAATCACACAGAGGCTGCATTAGGACTGAGGCATCAGGGATCCAAGCTGTGCAATACGAAACTAGACCAAGGAAGGCCTGTAGCGCCTTTGGAGTTGTTGGAGGAACCATCTTCTCCATTGTCGTATTCCGGTCATCAGTCAGGTGTTTAGCCTGCTGAGCAATACAGTGCTCCCTGGAACGTAACTCGCTTCAGACACCACTGGACTTCGTTCTTTGAGACCTTGCAGTGCTGCTCCACCAGGTAGAGTAGGAAAGACAAGAAATGGGCTTTACACGTGCACAAAGGAGTAGATTGTCCACATTTTGTAGCAGGGTTACTTCTGCATGTTCTGTGACCCTGTTGGTGAGGACTGTTGACATTGCTTTGGTGAACTGTGAAGGGCTGTTCCGGGCCCGCTGTGGCATCACTGCCCATATGTGCTGTGCCCCTGGTGCATTAAGGCAAACAGGAACTGGTCTTCTGGATGAAGGGGAACACTGGAGAAAGCATTAGCCAGGTCGGTCACTGTGAACACTTTTGCTGTGGCAGGCACATCCGAGAGTAGTGTGTGGATTCGGCACAATTGGAGTTTCAAACACCATGGCGTCATTCACAGCTCTCAGGTCATGTACCATTCTGGACTTGGCTGGCTCTCCTTTTACAGTCTTTTTCTTGACTGGGAAAAGTGGGGTATTGCAAGGCAATGTGCAAGGAACAATGATTCCTATTTCCAGATAGACCTTCAGTTGGTCAGAGGCAGCTTGACTCTAGGCGATGGACAGGGGATACTGGGCCTTACGAGGGTACGGTGTGCCTGGCTTGAGTGACACCCGTACTGGGGCAACTTGAGGTTTTCCCACGTCCTGGGGTCCCTTAGACCATAGACTTTCTGGTACTACGTCCAGTACCTCCTTGGGTAGGCCTCGTCGGTTGTTTAAGGTTCTTGTAGGGCCGCAGGAATGATTCTTCTAGGGTCAGGGATGAAGAAAGTGTCACGGTCCCATCTTCCTGGAACACTGTGGTTACCTTCAGCTTCTGCAGTAGGTCCGCTCCCAGCAGGTTGAGTGGCAGGTCCTTGACACCACAAACTGGGACAGGATAGAGTGTCCTGGCTGAGTGCACACACTCAGAGGCTTTGTAAGCTGAGAGGGTCTGACTTGACCATCCATGCCCATGCGTGACACAGAGGATTCTGATAGGCAGGTGGGATCAGCGAGTTCCAGAGGTCTCATTACACTTCTGGCTGCATCAGTGTGCAGAAGAAAAGATCTGACAACGCCATCCACTTTCAGGGTAATTTGAAGTATTAGTCCTGCAGATGGGGTTTTACATGTCAGGAGCGTAGTGTCTTGCGGACCTGGCTTACTTGCCCCTGTCCTTTGGATGGGGTGCTTCACTGCTTTCTTCACTTCTTTCGTGACCTGTTTCTCTGGACCAACTCTTGGTTGCATGGGTGCTCTGCACTGGTTCCGGAAATGGCCAAACTTGCCACATTTGTAACACTTGACACTTCTTCTGTCTTTGTAGGGTGGTTGCGCTTCCAGGTCAGTGGTCACCATGAGAGGGCCTGTCTTCTGCACCCCTGGACCCCTGGTTGGGACTCAATCTCTTTGGTGGTAAGATGGGGCCTGCAGGTGTGTCTGTGGCGAGGCCCGGGGGTGCCATGAGACCGGCGGCTGCATCCAACCCAAGGTCTTGGGGCATTACAGGGGCTGCGGCTGCATCTGCCATCACTTCTTCCCCCTGGTCTGACATAGCGTTTCCCCTTTGCTAACCTTATTGAGGTCAGTGTTTCCTCTCCGGAGTCTGCAGCGGTTCTTCCGGTGTGTCACTCAGCACTTTGCAGCGTCTTCACCTCTGGCTCCCCTTCTGGTGTTCTCAGCAGCACGGCACCCATTTCCTTCTTCACGCTCTTTGTGGCGCTATAATGGCAGCAGTTTTGGTGACAGTCTCCTAGGTGCACATAAACCATTTTGCTGGATCAGTCCACTGCTATTGACCTGTTCCCGTGCCTAGCCACTATCAGTGGTTTCCTGATTGGCTGTCTCAGTCCATGCACAAAGGCCTGTGTCAATATTTACCTGTGTATCTGGTCATGAATGGTGAAGCCCAAGTCTTGGAAAACTTGCATTATTCTGCCATGAAACTTCTTTGCAGACTCTGTCTTGTCTTGGCTCATGTCATGTAAGCTGAGGGCTTGTCCTGCCAATCTGCCTTTGGCCCACTCTCTGAGCTGTTCAATTAGCTGTGGCCCTGACTCACAAGCATGTACATCTAATTCTGCTGGAAGTTTGAATTGTTCCTTCATGATTGGTCAGAGTGCATCACTTGCTTTTATTTCCATTTATGGCCCAAAGATCATTCCAGGCGGCTTCATATGTTCGCTGGTTCTGCTACATTCTTCGGTAAAATGGCATGGGATGCATCCCTGGGTCTGGAAGATTGTCACCTGACTTGAAGTGCACATAGTGTAATGGTGGTGCCTCTATCTGCCCCTGCATTCTTGGTGCCTGTGGGTTTCTTTTCCTAGTACTGGGCAGCATGTATGATGTTCCCTCCTCATCTTCATCAGAGGAATAGTTGTGATAGCATGTGCTGGGGTCATACACTGGCTGATTTTGGACTTAGAAGTTGCCTTTTTATGTGAGGATGACTCCCCCCTTGCTGAAGCATAGGCTTATAGCTCTATGTTGGTGTGAGTGTAGGCAGCTCTGACCAGTGCTGCAGTTGTACATTATCAGCAGATGGTGATGTCAGTCCTCCCCCCTCTGCACCCAGGGCTGAGCTGTCTGCTGCCTGATGTGTCTGGGGGTTGCATTGTGTGTAGGGGGATTTTTACCTTCTTTCCCCGATATCACAACTGGCAATGGCTGGACTGTGCCAGGGACATAGAAGGGGCGCCTTGTGCTGTAGGCACCACATTGTTTGAATTGGGCATTGGCCCAACAGAAGAAGAAGAGGAAGAAGAAGAAGGAGGAGGGGATGATGAAAGGTGTATAGGAGGAGGAGGAGGAGGTGAGTAGTGAGAAAAAGGAACAGAAGGAGGAGAGAAGATGGGAGGTGTGGAGGAGAGGGAAAAGGAGGAGGTGAGTGAAGAAGGAGGAAAAAGGAGATAGAGAGAGATAGAAAGGTGTGTTAAAAAGAAAGGAGGAGAACCGGGGTGTGCAGAAGGAGGTGGAGAGAGAGAGAAGAAACAGGAGGATTGGTTGAAGGGAGTGGAGAGGAAACAGGAGGAGAAGATAGGTGTGGTGGGGGAGTGGAGAAGGAGGAGAGAGAGGATGAGTGAAAAAAGAGAAAAGAGGTGTGGAGAAGAAGGAGAAGGAGGAGTAGAGAGGTGTGGATGAGAGAGATAGAGAGAAGTGTGGAGAAAGAGGAGAGGAAAGGAGAGTGAGAGAGGAGGAGAGAAAGAGTGACAGAGAAAAAGGAGGATAGAGAAGAACAACAAGAACAATAGAGAGGAGCAATGATGCCTTCTCCCTGTAGGGAGGGACTGGGCGCGCCATATACTGTGCAAAAAACTCCCTATACCATGGATTCTGCTGAGAGCAGACTGCACAGATCCAATATCTCCCATCTTAAACACATAAAAATTACTTCCTGGTTTGCTTACATATCTTTCTGTACCACCTAAGAGATGTAAGCTCTGCTGCTACTGTATACCATGTATTAGTAATCAGCAATATAACATCAGCTAACTTCCCTTATCTTCCTTTCTACATCATGCCATTCTGAAGCTTGAAGTCTGCCATTCTAATGGATTTCACATATTTTATACCTTCTAAAATTCTTCACATACTTAACACCTTCGTGTTCTGCTACTATCTGGTGGGCCGTTTTCTCTCCAGGAAGTAAAAGACCCTCCTGTTGCTTGGCCACCTTATTCCCCATGGCAAAAACAAAAATGAAAAACAAACAAAAAGGAAAAAGAAAACAACAAAAAACTTCAGTAAGATTGGTATATAAAAACACAAAAAAGAAAAAAACCTTCAAAAACTTGGTACAAGAAGTTGAAACCAAAAGAAAAGAAAACCATAAAAAACCTGGTACACAACCAAAAAACTTTAAATTTTTATACAAAAAAAAACTTTAAAAACGTGAAGAGACAGAAAGGAAAACTTTGGAAAACTAAATAAAAAAAAACTTAAAAAAACTTTAAAATGAAAAAGACAGAAGGAAAACCTTCAAAAGAGTAAAAAGTTAAAACAACTTTTTTTTTCTTCCTCTGTGCTCAAACGCAGTCAGACACACACACTTCCCCTTTTCTTATGCTGCTGTATCCAATGTCACTAAAATCACGTATCTGAAACACGTATGTCACAGCAAAAATGATAGATACTATTTAGTTTCACTTCTTCAAAAATTGCTACACCATAGCCAGCACTGCAGAGACAGGAAACTTAGCAAAAAAAAAACCAGATGTGACAGTGTGATTTACAATGCATATATCTCTGCTAGCAGCGTGGAGAAGGGGAAGTTCAGAAAAGAGAAAAAAAACTTTCTTTTACAATTGTAAGCACTTACAACTGTTATCACTTAAAGCAGCAATACATGTCATGCAGAAAAACAGATACAGACATCCGGGAGAATCATTGCCCTCGTTATTATTCTGTGACACGTGCAGGTTGCTCTGGGAACAGACTACTGCCAATCGCACTGGGCACACCTGTGCCCAGGCCACCACACAAGCGGGAAATCTACCCCCCTGGTCTGGTTATCCTAACTGGCTCGCCGGCACTATGGGAATCTGCAGTAGCCCTCTAAGTTATCACTACCCGAGCCTGGAGCCTGGGACCACCTGCCCTGGGACTACCTGTTCCTCCTATGCACGGGAATCCTGCAATAACTTATCGAGCGATTTGACCTCCTGCGGTCTGTAACCCAGCAACCACAAGCAAAACAGTCACCATTCCAGCTTTTCTCCCGGATCTCACACAAACATAGAACACATGCACGGCACACAGCAGACACCTTGACTTATATCCCAGGGTTTGTTGGATATGGGCTTGGAATTTTTACACTAACTGGGAATGCGGTGGTGACCACACCTGACCGGCAAGAGGCATAGACCCAGACTGGGCACAGGGGACGTTCAGGTAAGATGATAACATTTTCTTACCTTACTTATGGAGCTGTGCAGTCTCCATCCCGTGAGCCAAGGCTGTGGCCAACACCTCCATCTCTCTGGGCAGCAGGGTCCCCGTGTGTTTCGTCCATGCCCCACGTTGGGCTCCAGTTGTTATGGAAATTTGGTTTGGATAAATCTATCCCTGTGTGTGCTGCGACCGTTCCCAATAAGACTGAGTATTTTGAGCACTCATCAAGAATGGACTGTACACCATTGTGACAGAAAAACATTCCATCAATACTGATCATTTATTGTACATACATAGTTTTATAATTGCATATAGAAAGGAGTGGTTAGAGGTGGTTAGTTAATTACCATATTCTCTAGCTCCTCTGTTATTGGTTATCTAAATATATATGGAATATTGTGATTAATGCACATATGAATGCTGATTAAGCAACTAAAATGTAGCTCTCTGCATCTAGGACAAAGTTGAGACATCTGATCATCACTTAATACATCTGGCGTTGTTCTGCTTTTGACTGGAAACCCCCATACAGTCTGTCTGGCTTATATCAGTTATGTCAGCCATTTTAAGCCATTGATTATAATGTATATAACAGCTGTGAGTATATGAGTATATATGATTATAGATGAGTATACATGCAAGTGAGATCTACATGATATATATATTTCTATCACAAAACCTCGAAAATCACCACGGCGGCTGCCGTACCTCGAAAATTACCCCCGCGGCTGTCAAACCGGGAAACGAACCCTCACAGCAGTCGAACCTCGAAAATCACTACCGTGGCTGTCGAACCTCGAAAATCACCTCAGCGGCTGCCGAACCTCAAAAATCCACCCCGCAGCTGTCGAACGTCGAAGATGACCCCCGCTGCTAAAGAACCTCGAAATGCACCCCAACGGCTGTCAAACCTTGTACATTACCCCCGCGGCTACCGAACCTCGAAACGCACACCCGATGGTGTCAATCCTCGAAAATCACCCCCGTGGCTGTCGAACCTCAAAAATTACCCTCGTGGCTGTCAAACCTCGAAAATCACCTCCACGGCTGCCGAACCTCAAAAATCACCCCGGCGTCTGCTGAACCTCGAAATTTACCCTCACGGCTGTCGAACCTGGAAACGCACCCTCGTGGCCGTTGAACCACGAAAATCACCTCAGCGGCTGCCAGACCTCAAAAATCCACCCCGCAGCTGTCGTACGTGGAAGATGATCCCCGCTGCTAAAGAACCTCGAAATGCACCCCCACGGCTGTCAAACCTTGAAAATCACCCCTACGGCTACCGAACCTCAAAATGCACACCCGACGGTGTCAAACCTTGAAAATCACCCCCGTGGCTGTCAAACCTCAAAAATCATCCTCGCGGCTATCAAACCTCGAAAATCACCTCCATGGCTGCCGAACCTCGAAAATCACCCTGGCGTCTGCCGAACCTCGAAATCTACCCTCGCAGCTGTCGAACCTGCAAACGCACCCTCGTGGCTGTTGAACCACGAAAATCACCTCAGCGGCTGTCGAACCTCGAAAATCACCTCAGCGGCTGCCAGACCTCAAAAATCCACCCCGCAACTGTAGAACGTGAAAGATGATCCCCGCTGCTAAAGAACCTCGAAATGCACCCCCACGGCTGTCAAACCTTGAAAATCACCCCTGCGGCTACCGAACCTCAAAACGCACACCCGACGGTGTCAAACCTCGAAAATCACCCCCGTGGCTGTCGAACCTCGAAAATCATCCTCGCGGCTATCAAACCTCGAAAATTACCTCCACGGCTGCCGAACCTCGAAAATCACCCTGGCGGCTGCCAAACCTCGAAAATT
Source organism: Ranitomeya variabilis (assembly GCF_051348905.1). Taxonomy (NCBI): domain Eukaryota; kingdom Metazoa; phylum Chordata; class Amphibia; order Anura; family Dendrobatidae; genus Ranitomeya; species Ranitomeya variabilis. Next base: position 198,282,002 of record NC_135239.1, read on the forward strand.
ACCCCGCGGCTGTCGAACCTGGAAACGCACCCTCGCGGCTGTCGAACCTCGAAAATCACCTCCACGGCTAGCGAACCTCGAAAATCACCTCAGCGGCTGCCGAGCCTTGAAATGCACCCTCGCGCCTGTCAAACCTCAAAAATCACCCCTGCGGCTACGGAATCTCAAAACGCACCACCGTGGCTGTCATACCTTGAAAATCAACTCCGCGGTTGCCGAACCTCGAAACGCACCCTTCACGGCTGTTGAACCTCAAAAATCACCCCTGTGGCTGTGAAACCTCAAAACGCACCCCCGTGGCTGTCGATCATCAAAAATCACCCCCGCAGCTACAGAACCTCGACACGCACCCTCCACGGCTGTCGAACCTTAAAAATCACCCCCACTGCTGTCGAACCTCGAAAATCACCCCCGCAGCTGCCAAACCTCAAAACGCTCTCCTGCAGCTGTTGAACCTCAAAAATCACCTCCGCAACTGCCTAACCTCAAAATGCACCCTCGCGGCTGTCGAACCTCGAAAATCACCCCGGTGGCTGCCGAACCTTGAAAACTACCCCCGCGGCTGTCGAACCTGGAAATGCACTCTCGGGGCTGTCGAACTTCAAAAATCACACCCGCAGCTGTCGAACCACGAAAATCACCTCCGTGGCTGTCGAACCTCGAAAATCACCTCAGCGGCTGCCAGACCTCAAAAATCCACCCCATAGCTGTCGAATGTCGAAGATGACCCCCACTGCTAAAGAACCTCAAAATGCACCCCCACGGCTGTCAAACCTCGAAAATCACCCCTGCGGCTACCAAACCTCAAAACGCACAACCCCCGGTGTCAAACCTCGAAAATCACCCCCGTGTCTGTCAAATCTCAAAAATCACCTCCACGACTGCCGAACCTCGAAAATCACCTCGGTGGCTGCCAAACCTCGAAAATTACCCCCGCGGCTATCGAACCTGGAAGCGCACCCTCGCGGCTGTCGAACCTCGAAAATCACTACCGCGGCTGTCGAACCTCGAAAATCACCCCTGCGGTTGCGGAATCGCAAAACACCCCCCCGTGGATGTCGTACCTCGAAAACCACCTCTGCAGCTGCCGAACCTCGAAACGCACCCTTCATAGCTGTCGAACCTCAAAAATCACCCCCGTGGCAGCAAAACCGCAAAACGCACCCCCGTGGCTGTCGATCATTGAAAATCACCCCCGCAGCTACTGAACCTCGAAAATCAGCTGCCGAACCTCAAAATGCTCTCCCACAGTTGTTGAACCTTAAAAATCACCTCCGCAACTGCCTAACCCTGAAAATTACCCCCGCGGTTGTCGAACCTGGAAACACACCCTCGCGGCTGTCGAACCTCGAAAATCACCCCCGTGGCTGCCGTACCTCGAACATCACACCCACCGCTGTTGAACCTCAAAAATCACCTCCGTGGCTGTCGAACCTCGAAAATCTCCCCGGCAGCTGCCGAACCTCGAAAATTACCCCCGCTGCTGTCGAAACTGGAAAAGCACCCTCGCGGCTGTCGAACCTCGAAAATCACTACCACGGCTGTCGAACCTCGAAAATCACCTCCGTGGCTGTCGAACCTCGAAAATTACCCCGGCAGCTGCCGAACCTCGAAAATTACCCCCGCTGCTGTCGAACCTGGAAAAGCACCCTCGCGGCTGTCGAACCTCGAAAATCACTACCGCGGCTGTCGAACCTCGATTATCACCTCAGCAGCTGCCGAACCTCAAAAATCCATCCCGCAGCTTTCGAACGTCAAAGATGACCCCCGCTCCTAAAGAACCTCAAAATGCACCCCCACAGCTGTCAAACCTCAAAAATCACCCCCACGGCTACCAAACCACGAAACGCACACCTGCCGCTGTCGAACCTCGAAAATCACCCCCGCAGCTGCTGAACCTCAAAATGCTATCCCGCAGCTGTCGAACCTTGAAAATCACCTCCGCGACTGCCTAACCTTGAAAAGCACCCCTGCGGCTGTCGAACCTCGAAAATCACCCCGGTGGCTGTTAAACCTCGAAAATCACCCCCGCGGCTGCCGAACCTCGAACATCAAACCCGCGGCTGTCGAACCTCAAAAATTGCCTCCGCGGCTGCGAACCTTGAAACACACCCTCGGGGCTGTCGAACCTCGAAATGCACTCCTGGGGCTGTTGAACCTCGGAAATCACACCCGCAGCTGCCGAACCTCAAAACGCTATCCCGAAGCTGTCGAACCTCGAAAATCACCTCCGCGACTGCCTACCCTTGAAATGCACCCCCGCGGCTGTCGAACCTCGAAAATTACCCCTGCGGCTGTCGAATCTGGAAATGCACCCTCGCGGCTGTCGAACTTCAAAAATCACCTCAGAGGCTGCCGAACCTCAAAAATCCACCCCGCAGCTGTCGAACGTCGAAGATGATCCCCTCTGCTGAAGAACCTCAAAATGCACCCCCACGGCTGTCAAACCTCGAAAATCACCCCCGCAGCAGCTACCGAACCGCGAAACGCACAACCGCAGCTGTCAAACCTAGAAAATCACCCCCATGGCTGTCGAACCTCAAAAATCACCCTCGCGGCTGCCAAACCTCGAAAATCACCTCCACAGCTGCCGAACCTCAATACGCACACCGGTGGTTGTTGAACCTTGAAACTGACTACTGCGGCTGTCGAACCTCGAAAATCACCTCAGTGGCTGACAAACCTCAAAAATCCACCCCGCAGCTGTCGAACGTCGAAAATGATACCCTCTGCTAAATAACCTCGAAATGCACCCCCACAGCTGTCGAACCTCGAAAATCACCCCGGGGCTGCCGAACCTTGAAAATTACCCCCGCAGCTGCTGAACCTTGAACATCAAACCCGCAGCTGTGGAACATCGAAAATTGCTGCTGCGGCTGCGAACCTTGAAACACACCCTCGTGGCTGTCGAACCTCAAAATACACTCCCGGGCTGTTGAACCTCGAAACTCACACCCACAGCTTTTGAACGTCGAAGATGATCCCCTCTGCTAAAGAACCTCCAATCTAAATGCACCCCCACAGCTGTCAAACCTCGAAAATCACCCCGCGGCTACCGAACCACGAAACGCACACCCGCCGCTGTCGAACCTCGAAAATAACCCTGCAGCTGCCGAACCTCAAAATGCTATCCCACAGCTGTCGAACTTTGAAAATCACCTCCGCGACTGCCTAACCTTGAAAAGCACCCCTGTGGCTGTCGAACCTCGAAAATCACCCCGGCGGCTGCCGAACCTCGAAAATTACCCCCGCAGCTGCCGAACCTCGAACATCAAGCCCGCGGCTGTCGAACCTCAAAAATTGCCTCCGCGGCTGCGAACCTTGAAACACACCCTCGCGGCTGTCGAACCTCGAAATGCACTCCCGGGGCTGTTGAACCTCGGAAATCACACCCACAGCTGCCGAACCTCGAAATGCACTCCTGGGGCTGTCGAACCTCGAAAATCACACCGGTGGCTGTTAAACCTCGAAAATCACCCCCGCGGCTGCCAAACCTCGAACATCAAACCCACGGCTGTCGAACCTCAAAAATTGCCTCCGCGGCTGCAAACCTTGAAACACACCCTCGCGGCTGTCGAACCTCGAAATGCACTCCTGGGGCTGTTGAACCTCGGAAATCACACCCGCAGCTGCCGAACCTCGAAATGCACTCCTGGGGCTGTCAACCCTCGAAAATCACTAGGGCGGCTGACGAACCTTGAAACGCACACCCGCCATTGTCAAACCTGAAAAATCACCCCCGTGGCAGTAGAACCTCAAAAATAACCCTCGCGGCTGTCAAACCTCGAAAACCACCTCCTCGGTGGCCGAACCTCGAAAATCACCCCGGTGGCTGCCGAACCTCGCAAATTACCCCCGCTGCTGTAGAACCTGGAAAAGCACCCTCGCGGCTGTCGAACCTTGAAAATCACTACCACGGCTGTCGAACCTCGAAAATCACCTCCGTGGCTGTCGAACCTCGAAAATCACCCCGGCAGCTGCCGAACCTCGAAAATTACCCCCGCTGCTGTCAAACCTGGAAAAGCACCCTCGCGGCTGTCGAACCTCAGAAATCAACCCCGGCGGCTGCCGAACCGCAAAAATCCACCCCGCAGCTGTCGAACGTCGAAGATGATCCCCGCTGCTAAAGAACCTCGAAATGCACCCCAATGGCTGTCAAACCTCGAAAATCACCCCCGCAGCTACCAAACCACAAAACGCACACCCACAGCTGTTAAACCTCAAAAATCACCCTCGCAGCTGCCGAACCTTGAACATCACACCCACGGCTGTCGAACCTCGAAAATTACCCCTGTGGCTGTCGAACCTGGAAAAGCACCCACGCGGCTGTTAAACCTCGAAAATCACCTCAGCGGCTGCCGAACCTTGAAATGCACCCTCGCGCATGTCAAACCTCGAAAATCACCCCTGCGGCTGTGGAATCTCGAAACGCACCCCCGTGGCTGTCACACCTCGAAAATTACCTCCACGGCTGCCGATCCTCGAAACGCACCCCCACGGCTGTTGAACCTCGAAATTCACCCCCGCAGCTACAGAACCTCGAAAATCACCTCCACAACTGCCTAACCTCGAAATGCACCCCCGCAGCTGTTAAACCTCGAAAATTACCCCCGAGGCTGTCAAACCTGGAAATGCACCCTCGCAGCTATCAAGCCTCGAAAATCACCCCCGCGGCTGCCGAACCTCGAACATCACATGCACGGCTGTCGAACCTCAAAAATAGCCTCCGCAGCTGTGAACCTCGAAACGCACTCTCGGGGCTGTAGAACCTCAAATATCACACCCGCAGCTGCCGAACCTCGAAACACACCCCTGCGGATGTCGAGCCTCGAAAATCACCCCCATGGCTGTTGAACCTCAAAAATCACCCCCACAGCTGCCGAACTTCAAAACGCTCTCCTGCAGCTGTTGAACCTCGAAAATCACCCCCGCGACTGCCTAACCTCGAAATGCACCCCCGCGGCTGTCGATCCTCGAAAATTACCCCGGCGGCTGTCGAACATGGAAATGCACCCCCGCGGCTGTCGAACCTCGAAAATCACCCCCGTGGCTGCCAAACCTCAAACATCACACCCACAGCTGTCGAACCTCGAAAATCACCTCCACGGCTGTCGAACCTCGAAAATCACCCCAGTGGCTGCCGAACCTCGAAAATTACCCCGGCGGCTACCGAACCTCAAAAATTACCCCCATGGCTGTCGAACCTGGAAACGCACCCTCGCGGCTGTCGAACCTCAAAAATCATCTCCACGGCTGCCGAACCTTGAAAATCACCCCAGCGGCTGCCGAACCTCGAAAATCACCCCGGCGGCAGTAGAACCTCGAAAATCACCCCCGTGGCTGTCGAACCTCAATCACCCCGTGGCTGTCGAACCTCAAAAATCACCCTGTGGCTGTCGAACCTCAAAAATGGAAACGCACCCACTCAGCTGTCGAACCTCAAAAATCACTAAGCCTGCTGTCGAACCTCTAAACTCACCTCCACAGCTGTCGAACCTTCAAAAATCACCCCAGTGGCTGCTGAACCTCGAAAATCACCCTGGCGGCTGCCGAACCTCGAAAATTACCCCCATGGCTGTCGAACCTGGAAACGCACCCTCGCGGCTGTCGAACCTCAAAAATCACTACCACGGCTGTCGAACCTCGAAAATCACCTCCGCAGCTGTCGAACCTCAAAAATCACCTCAGCAGCTGCCGAACCTTGAAATGAACCCTCGCACCTGTCAAACCTCGAAAATCACCCCCGTGGCTGTCGAACCTCAAAAATCACCCTCACGGCTGTCAAGCCCCAAAAATCATCTCCACGGCTGCCGAACCTTGAAAATCACCCCAGCGGCTGCCGAACCTCGAAAATCACCCCGGCGGCAGTAGAACCTCGAAAATCACCCCCGTGGCTGTCGAACCTCAATAATCACCCCGTGGCTGTCGAACCTCAAAAATCACCCTGTGGCTGTCGAACTTCAAAAATGGAAACGCACCCACTCAGCTGTCGAACCTCAAAAATCACTAACGCTGCTGTCGAACCTCTAAACTCACCTCCACAGCTGTCGAACCTTCGAAAATCACCCCAGTGGCTGCTGAACCTCGAAAATCACCCTGGCGGCTGCCGAACCTCGAAAATTACCCCCATGGCTGTCGAACCTGGAAACGCACCCTCGCGGCTGTCGAACCTCAAAAATCACTACCACGGCTGTCGAACCTCGAAAATCACCTCCGCAGCTGTCGAACCTCAAAAATCACCTCAGCAGCTGCCGAACCTTGAAATGAACCCTCGCGCCTGTCAAACCTCGAAAATCACCCTCGTGGCTGTCGAACTTCAAAAATCACCCTCACGGCTGTCAAGCCCCAAAAATCATCTCCACGGCTGCCGAACCTTGAAAATCACCCCAGCGGCTGTCGAACCTCAAAAATCACCCCGTGGCTGTCGAACCTCAAAAATCACCCTGTGGCTGTCAAACCTCGAAAATCACCCCCACGGCTGCCGAACCTTGAAAATCACCCCGGCGGCTGCTGAACCTCGAGGATTACCCCTGCGGCTGTCGAACCTGGAAAAGCACCCACTCAGCTGTCGAACCTCAAAAATCACTAACGCTGCTGTCGAACCTCGAAACTCACCTCCACAGCTGTCGAACCTTGAAAATCACCCCAGTGGCTGCTGAACCTCGAAAATCACCCTGGCGGCTGCCGAACCTCGAAAATTACCCCCACAGCTGTCGAACCTGGAAACGCACCCTCGCGGCTGTCGAACCTCGAAAGTCACTACCGCAGCTGTCGAACCTCGAAAATCACCTCCGCGGCTGTCGAAACGCGAAAATCACCTCAGCGGCTGCCGAACCTTGAAATGCACACTCGCGCCTGTCAAACCTAAAAAATCACCCCCGCAGCAGCTACCAAACCACGAAACGCACACCCGCAGCTGTCAAACCTAGAAAATCACCCCCATGGCTGTCGAACCTCAAAAATCACCCTCGCGGCTGTCAAACCTCGAAAATCACCTCCACAGCTGCTGAACCTCAATACGCACACCCGCGGTTGTTGAACCTCGAAACTGACTACTGCGGCTGTCGAACCTCGAAAATCACCTCAGCGGCTGCCAAACCTCAAAAATCCACCCCGCAGCTGTTGAACGTCGAAGATGATCCCCTCTGCTAAAGAACCTTAAAATGCACCCCCACAGCTGTCAAACCTCGAAAATCACCCTCGCAGCTGCCGAACCTCAAAATGCTATCCCTTGAAAATCACCTCCACAACTGCCTAACCTTGAAAAGCACCCCTGCGGCTGTCGAACCTCGAAAATCACCCCGGCGGCTGCCGAACCTCGAAAATTACCCCCGTGGCTGCCGAATCTCGAACATCAAACCCGCGGCTGTCGAACCTCGAAAATTGCCTCCGCGGCTGCGAACCTTGAAACACACCCTCGTGGCTGTCGAACCTCGAAATGCACTCCTGGGGCTGTTGAACCTCGAAAATCACCCCCGCGGCTGCCGAACCTCGAACATCAAACCCGCGGCTGTCGAACCTCGAAAATTGCCTCCGCAGCTGAGAACTTTGAAACACACTCTCGCGGCTGTCGAACATCAAAATGCACTCACGGGGTTGTTGAACCTCAAAAATCACACCCGCAGCTGCCGAACCTCGAAATGCACTCCCGGGGCTGCCGAACCTCGAAAATCACACCCGCAGCTGCCGAACCTCGAAACGCACCCCCGCGGCAGTAGAACCTCGAAAATCACTACGGCGGCTGTCGAGGCTGCCGAACCTCGAAAATTACCCCCGCTGCTGTCGAACCTGGAAAAGCACCCTCGTGGCTGTCGAACCTCGAAAATCACTAGCACGGCTGTCGAACCTCGAAAATCACCTCCGCGGCTGTCGAACCTCGAAAATCACCCCGGCAGCTGCAGAACCTCAAAAATTACCCCCGCTGCTGTCGAACCTGGAAAAGCACCCTCGCTGCTGTTGAACCTCGAAAATCACCTCAGCGGCTGCTGAAACTCAAAAATCCACCCCACAGCTGTCGAACGTCAAAGATGACCCCCACTGCTAAAGAACCTCAAAATGCACCCCCACAGCTTCCGAACCACAAAACACACACCCGCAGCTGTCAAACCTTGAAAATCACCCCTGTGGCTGTCGAACCTCAAAAATCACCCTCGCGGCTGTCAAACCTTGAAAATCACCTCCACAGCTGCCGAGCCTCGAAAATCACCTCAGCGGCTGCCGAACCTTGAAATGCACCCTCGCGCATGTCAAACCTCGAAAATCACCCCTGCGACTGTGGAATCTCGAAAGGCACCCCCGTGGCTGTCGCACCTCGAAAATTACCTCCACGGCTGCCGATCCTCGAAACGCACCCTTCACAGCTGTCGAACCTCAAAAATCACCCCCGTGGCTGCGAAACCTCAAAACGCACCCCGCGGCTGTCGAACCTCGAAAATCACCTCCGCGACTGCCTAACCTCAAAATGTACCCCCGTGGCTGTTGAACCTCGAAAATTACCCTCGCGGCTGCCGAACCTCGAACATCACACCCACGGCTGTCGAACCTCGAAAATTTCCTCCGCGGCTGCGAACCTAAAAATGCACCCCCACGGCTGTCAAACCTCGAAAATCACCCCCACGGCTTCCGAACCACAAAACACACACCCGCAGCTGTCAAACCTTGAAAATCACCCCTGTGGCTGTCAAACCTCAAAAATCACCCTCGCGGCTGTCAAACCTTGAAAATCACCTCCACGGCTGCCGAGCCTTGAAAATCACCCCGGCAGCTGCTGACCCTCGAAAATTACCCTGTGGCTGTCGAACCTGGAAAAGCACCCACGCGGCTTTCAAACCTCGAAAATCACCTCAGCGGCTGCCGAACCTTGAAATGCACCCTCACGCATGTCAAGCCTCGAAAATCACCCCTGCGGCTGTGGAATCTCGAAACGCACCCCCGTGGCTGTCACACCTCAAAAATTACCTCCACGGCTGCCGATCCTCGAAACGCACCCTTCACGGCTGTTGAACCTCAAAAATCACCCCCGTGGCTGCGAAACCTCAAAACGCGCCCCCACGGCTGTCGAACCTCGAAAATCACCTCCGCAACTGCCTAACCTCGAAATGCACCCCCGCGGTTGTTGAACCTCGAAAATTACCCCCGCGGCTGCCGAACCTCGAACATCACACCCACGGCTGTCGAACCTCGAAAATTGCCTCCGCGGCTGCGAACCTCAAAACACACCCCCGCGGCTGTTGAACCTCGAAAATCGCACCGCAGCTGCGAATCTCAAAACGCACTCTCGGGGCTGTAGAAAATCAAATATCACACCCACAGCTGCCGAACCTCAAAACGAACCCCCGCGGCTGTCGATCCTCGAAAATCACCCCCACGGCTGTTGAACCTCGAAATTCACCCCCGCAGCTACAGAACCTCGAAAATCACCTCCACAACTGCCTAACCTCGAAATGCACCCCCGCGGCTGTCAAACCTCGAAAATTACCCTCGAGGCTTTCAAACCTGGAAACGCACCCTCGCAGCTGTCAAACCTCAAAAATCACCCCCACGGCTGCCGAACCTCAAAAATTGCCTCCGCGGCTGCGAACCTCGAAACACACCCCCGAGGCTGTCAAACCTCGAAAATCACACCCGCAGCTGCGAATCTCGAAACACACTCTCGGGGCTGTAGAACCTCAAATATCACACCCGCAGCTGCCGAACCTCGAAAAACACCCCTGCGGCTGTCGAACCTTGAAAATCACTCCCATGGCTTTTGAACCTCAAAAATCACCCCCACAGCTGCCGAACCTCCAAACGCTCTCCTGCAGCTGTTGAACCTCGAAAATCACCTCCACGACTGCTTAACCTCGAAATACACACCCGCGGCTGTCGAACCTCGAAAATTTCCCTGGCGGCTGTCAAACCTGGAAATGCACCCTCGCGGCTGTCGAACCTCGAAAATCACCCCCGTGGCTGCCGAACCTCAAACATCACACCCGCGGCTGTCGAACCTTGAAAATTGCAAATTGCCTCCACGGCTGCGAGCCTCGAACCCCCCCCCCCGCGGCTGTCGAACCTCGAAAATCACACCCGCTGCGAATCTCGAAACGCACTCTCGGGGCTGTAGAACCTCAAAGATCACACCCGCAGCTGCCGAACCTCGAAACGCACCCCCGCAGCAGTAGCACCTCGAAAATTACCCCTGCGGCTGTCGAACCTGGAAACGCACCCACTCAGCTGTCGAACCTCAAAAATCACTAAAGCTGCTGTCATACCTCGAAAATCATCTCCACGGCTGTCGAACCTCGAAAATCACCCCAGTGGCTGACGAACCTTGAAAATTACCCCGGCGGCTGCCGAACCTCAAAAATTACCCCCATGGCTTTCGAACCTGGAAACGCACCCTCGCGGCTGTCGAACCTGAAATATCACTACCGCGACTGTCGAACCTCGAAAATCACCTCCGCAGCTGTCGAACCTCAAAAATCACCTCAGCAGCTGCCGAACCTTGAAATGCACCCTCGCGCCTGTCAAACCTCAAAAATCACCCCCGTGGCTGTCGAACCTCAAAAATCACCCTCATGGCTGTCAAACCTCAAAAATCATCTCCACGGCTGCCGAACCTTGAAAATCACCCCAGCGGCTGCCGAACCTCGAAAATCACCCCGGCGGCAGTAGAACCTCGAAAATCACCCCCCGTGGCTGTCGAACCTCAAACATTACCCCATGGCTGTCGAACCTCAAAAATCACCCCGTGGCTGTCGAACCTCAATAATCACCCTCGTGGCTGTCAAACCTCGAAAATCACCCCCACGGCTGCCGAACCTTGAAAATCACCCCAGCAGCTGCCGAACCTCGAAAATTACCCCTGCGGCTGTCGAACCTGGAAACGCACCCACTCAGCTGTCGAACCTCGAAAATCACTAATGCTGCTGTCGAACCTCGAAAATCACCTCCACGGCTGTCGAACCTCAAAAATCACCCCAGTGGCTGCCGAACCTCGAAAATCACCCCGGCGGCTGCCGAACCTCGAAAATTACCCCCACGACTGTCAAACCTGGAAACGCACCCTCGCGGCTGTCGAACCTCGAAAATCACTACCGCAGCTGTCGATCCTCGAAAATCACCTCCGCGGCTGTCGAACCTCAAAAATCACCTCAGCGGCTGCCGAACCTTGAAAATCACCCCGGCGGCTGCCGAACCTCGAAAATTACCACCGCGGCTGTCGAACCCGGAAACGTACCCTCACGGCTGTCGAACTTCGAAAATCACCCCCACGGCTACCGAAACTCGAAATGAACACACGCCGGTGTCAAACCTCGAAAATCACCCCTGTGGCTGTCGAAGCTCAAAAATCACCCTCACGGCTGCCGAACCTCAAAAATCATCTCCACGTCTGCCGAAACTCGAAAATCACCCCAGCGGCTGCCGAACCTTGAAAATCACCCCGGCGGCTGCCGAACCTCGAAAATTACCCCTGCGGCTGTCGAACCTGGAAATGTACCCTCACGACTGTCGAACCTCGAAAATCACCCCCGCGGCTACCGAAACGCGAAATGAACACATATATATATATTTCATACAGCAGTAGATAGCTTAAAAGCCGGTAATTCAATTGCCAGCTTTTGCTATCTCCTTATTAAACCCGACAGGATATGAGACATGGTTTACATACAGTAAACCATTTCATATCCCTTATTTTTTTTACATATTCCTCACTAATATTGTTAGTAGAGAGTGTGTGCAAAATTTTTGGGCTCTAGCTGTTAAAATAAAGGGTTAAATCACAAAAAAAAACTGTTGTGGGCTCCCGCACAATTTTCTCAGTCACTGGCTTTCCCACTCTGGCTGAGGGCAGATATTAATAGCCTAGAGAGGGACCATGGATATTGGCCCCCCTGGCTAAAAACATCTGCCCCCAGCCACCCCAGAAAAGGCGCATCTGTAAGATGTGCCTATTCTGGCACTTAGCCTCTCTCTTCCCACTCCTGAGTAGCGGTGGGATATGGGGTAATAAAGGGTTAATGTCACCTTGCTAATGTAAGGTGACATTAAGCCTGGTTAATAATGGGGAGATGTCAATAAGACACCTATCTTAATTATTAATCCAATAGTAGTAAAGGGTCAATAATACACACACACATTAAGAATAAAGTTTTTTAATGAAAGAAATACACACATGGGGTTGTAAAATCTTTATTGTATGCTTAATCCACCTGAAGACCCTCGTTCTGTAAAAGAAAAAAAAGAAAAAAGCAACAATATCCCATATCTCTCTGGCGCTCAGTCATGTCCCACGCTGTAAATCCATCTGAAGGGGTTAAATACATTTACAACCAGGAGCCTGCTAATGCAGCTGTTGCTCCTGGTTGTAAAAACTGGGGAATGAATGGAATGCAGGGGAAAGTAGCATGGTAGACTTGCAGTGATGCGCCCCCTGCTGGTATAAACTCATATGAACTCTAGCGTGAGAAAATATTCTGAAAAATTCCCACGCTAGAGTTCATATGAGTTTATGCCAGCAGGGGGCGCAGCACCGCAAGTCTACGATGCTACGTTGGTATGGGATATTTGTTTTACAGAACGAGGGTCTTCAGGTGGATTAAGCATACAATAAGGATTTTACAACCCCATGTGTGTATTTCTTTCATTAAAATACTTTATTCTTAATGTGTGTGTATTATTAACCCTTTACTACTATTGAATTAATAATGGATAGTTGTCCTATTGACATCTTAAATTAGCAATGTGACATTAACCCTTTATTACCCCATATCCATAGCCGGGGGGCCAATATCCATGGTCCCTCTCTAGGCTATTAATATCTGCCCTCAGTCACTGGCTCTCCCACTCTGGCGGAGAAAATTGTGCGGGAGCCCACGCCAGTTTTTTCCATGATTTAACCATTTTAACAGCTAGAGCCCTCACATTTTGCACACACACTCTACTAACATTATTACTGAGGAATATGTAAAAAAAAATAAGGCATATGAAATGGTTTACTGTATGAAAACCATGTCTCATATCCTGTCGGTTTTGATAAGGAGATAGTAATAATAATATAATAAAAATAATCCTCTAAAGCACAACCTGCCTAACAATTCTGCACACAGTGTATTACCCATGTTCTGTAGCAGGTGAGGTGTATTACTTTGCTCTGCAGCAAATGAGGTGTATTACGAGGTTCTGTAGCGGCTGAGGTGTATTGCGAAGTTCTGCAGCAGCTGAGGTGTATTACGATGTTTTTCAGAATTTTAGGTGTATAACGAGTTTCTGCTGCGGTTGAGGTATATTACGAGGTTCTGCAGCAGCTGAGGTGTATTAAGAAGTTATGCAGCAGCTGACGTGTATTACGTTGTTCTGCAGCAGCTGAGGTATATTTCGAGGTTCTGCAACAGCTGAGGTGTATTATGTTGTTCTGTAGCAGCTGAGGTGTATTAAGAGGTTCTGCATCAGCTGAGGTATATTACGAGGTTCTGCAGCAGCTGAGGTGTGTTACGAAGTTCTCCAGCTGATGAGGTGTATTACGAGGTTATGCAGTGGTTGAGGTGTATTACAAGGTTCTGCAGCAGCTGAAGTGTTTTATGGTGTTCTGCAGCTGATGAGGTGTATTACTGTGTTCTGTAGCAGCTGAGGTGTATTAGGAGGTTCTGCAGCAGCTGAGGGATTTTACAAAGTTCTTCAGCATTTTAGGTGTATAACGAGGTTCTGCAGAGGTTGAGGTGTATTACAAGGTTCTGCAGCAGCTGAGATATATTAGGAAGTTCTGCAGCAGCTGAGGTGTATTATGAGGTTCTGCAGTAGCTGAAGTGTATCACGAGGTTCTGCAGCAGCTGAGGTGCACTATGAGGTTCTGCAGCAGCTGAAGTGTATCACGAGGTTCTCCAGCAGCAAAGGTGTATTATGAGGTTCTGTAGCAGCTGAGGTGTATAGTTCGAGGTTCTGCAGCAGCTGAGGTGTATCACCGTGTTCTGCTGCAGCTTAGGTGTATTATGAGGTTCTGCAGCAGCTGAGGTGTATTGTGTAATACATCTCAGCTGCTGCAGAACCTCAATGTTACGCAGCAGCTGAGATGTATTATGGTGTTCTGCAGCAGCTGAGGCATATAAAGAGGTTCTGCAGCAGCCGAGGTGTATTTCGGTGTTCTGCAGCAGCTGAAGTGTATTACGAGATTCTAGAGCAGGATGAGGTGTATTACAAGATTCTGCATCAGTTGAGGCATATTACGAAGTTCTGCAGCAGCTACGATGTATTATGGTGTTCTGCAGCAGCTGAGGTGTATTATGAGGTTCTGCAGCAGCTGAACTGTCTTACGTTGTTCTGCAGCAGCTGAAGTGAATTACATTGTTCTGCAGCAGCTGAGGTGTATTTCGAGGTTCTGCAGCAGCTAAGGTGTATTACAATGTTCTGCAGCAGATGAGGTGTATTACAATGTTTTTCAGAATTTTAGGTGTATAACGAGTTTCTGCTGCGGTTGAGGTATATTATGAGGTTCTGCAGCAGCTGAGGTGTATTAAGAAGTTATGCAGCAGCTGACGTGTATTACGTTGTTCTGCAGCAGCTGAGGTATATTTCGAGGTTCTGCAACAGCTGAGGTGTATTATGTTGTTCTGTAGCAGCTGAGGTGTATTAAGAGGTTCTGCATCAGCTGAAGTATATTACGAGGTTCTGCAGCAGCTGAGGTGTGTTACGAAGTTCTGCAGCTGATGAGGTGTATTACGAGGTTCTGCAGCAGCTGAAGTGTATTATGGTGTTCTGCAGCTGATGAGGTGTATTACGGTGTTCTGTAGCAGCTGAGGTTTATTAGGAGGTTCTGCAGCAGCTGAGGTGTTTTACAAAGTTCTTCAGCATTTTAGGTGTATAACGAGGTTCTGCAGAGGTTGAGGTGTATTACAAGGTTCTGCAGCAGCTGAGATATATTAGGTTATTAAACACAGTATACCCACACTAATACACAGAGTAATATCATTAATCTGGAAGATATTTAAATAAATCACAATATGCCCGTGATTAGGATATGCTGTGAGACAACACCAGTGGAAACAACTGTAATCAAGAGACGGATACCAAACCACCGTGGATAGGAGATCACCAGAAGAAATCAATGAATACGGGAATAAGAAAATAAGCCTTTATTTATAGAATTGGCAACAATTACATACAATGATAAAAGAATTTATTATAAAATAACACATATAAAAGGTATGTATACCTTACTAACGAGGTCAGGGAGAAAAAATACTCAATAGAATAACCCCCAGTGCACTATCTATTTTAGGCTGTGCATATCATAGAATGCCAAGGTACCAATAAAAGGTGTAAGCAATATCAAAGAAACAGTGATTGTAAGATTATATTAATAAAATATGTGCAAAAATTAATTAAACTTTATAGCGCTGTGCAAAGTAGTGCAAAAAAAGTGCATAATAGCAAGGGATAATATAACCCAATATAGAAAACGTGCCCACTTGTATAGGCCTATATACAGGCCAAACAATAGGTAGCCGGTTGCTAATATAGGACAGCACAGCCAAATAAATGAATATGAAAAAAAATTAAATGTGTACCTGGGGGAGATCAAGACCTGAACCTACGTGCGCCCGACGCGCGTTTCGGATATTTCTCCTTCGTCGCCTGGCGCGCTTGAAGGGCCTTAGATGACGTCACGGTGCTCTGATTGGTCCGTAGCGATCGCGTGACCGCTACGCGACCAATCACAAAGCCGTGACGTCACCTAAGGTCTTTCAAGCGCTTGAAATACCTTAGAAGACGTCCACAGCTTCTGATTGGTCGCGTAGCGGTCGCGTGACCGCTACGCGACCAATCACAAAGCCATGACGTCACCTAAGGTCTTTCAAGCGCTTGAAAGACCTTAGGTGACGTCACGGCTTTGTGATTGGTCGCATAGCGGTCACGCGACCGCTACGGACCAATCAGAGCGCCATGACGTCATCTAAGGCCCTTCAAGCGCGCATTCTTAGGTACAACGGTTCCCGGTTACGGCGGTAAAGTCCAGGCTGCGCCGGAGAGGTGAGTATATCCCTATTTTTTATTTTAATTCTTTCTTTTACACATTGATATTAATCCCGATACCGATTCCCGATATAACAAAAGTATCGGATCTCGGTATCGGAATTCCGATACCGGCAAGTATCGGCCGATACCCGATACTTGCGGTATCGGAATGCTCAACACTACTCATAAAGCTACTCCAAATATAGAAAAGTGATGCTTCCAACTAAACATTCAAACACAACCTTGAAGCATATAACCACACAAGGTAATAATGAAATATATATACCTTTATTAGTTAATTAAAAGTACACAGGAACAATGCCAGGTCCTTTTATGACTATCAATAAGTAATATTTAACAAAACCAGAGTAAATATGATAAGGAGAAAAGGTGCACCCACTAAAATGTGCTGCACCATGGAAGCAGCATGGGTATTTAGATGGAGGGTACCGGATAAATCACAATCAATAAATAACCTGCTAAAGTGCTTAGTGCATAAAGTGCCATAATGATTGTAATACCTCCCTTGTCCAATGTATATTTAGGGTTAATGATCACATTCCATCAAAACTCACTATATAAGCGAGCACCACGGTAACCCACAAAAAACAGTGTTCCCATCAAAAGTCCTTACCCATGCTTCAATCCACGTGCACGCACACGCGCCCCAACGCGCGTTTTGCCCTCGGCTTCCTCGGGGGGCAACGTGATCTAACTGTCCCAATACCCGGTTTTTATATCATCCTCCCCACTTTGTTAAATTGTGGCGCATGCGCGCGACACTCCAGGCGCCGCTCATCACATCCGGCGTCGGCATCGGACCGCGGGTAAGGGGAAATCCCCAGTGACGTCAGTTACCCACAATCCTTGCTGGAGGACGCCCAATGCGATGCGCGGTGATGCCTGGGTCACGGACATGTGCACCAAAGGCGCTAAAGAATATCGCGGCCGCCATCTTTCTTTAGGGAGCTGTGCCTGCATATGGTATAAGGCACTTTACATAGCAAAACTATGCAGCATCCCTCTGACACGGTGATATGTTAAGGGAGAATATAAACAACATTCAGGTCCAGCCAAAATACTAAGGTATTACAAGTAGACATAACCATCCCATGATTAAAGCCATTTCCTATGAGATTATACTTATGGATCCTATCCCCTGGAACCCAGTACATATAAATATACAATGTGCAACATATTTAAATATAACAAATATATTATTATGAAGATTATTATCAATACATAGTATTATATAAGAAGTATAAAGTACGTGCCCAACTATATAAACTATGTGAAATAGTCACAGCGTAATAAGTGAACATAAATACACATGTATATATATAATATTATACATACATATGCATAAACACATATATATACAAAACACTGTGTCATGAAAATATAAAAAAGTGATAAAAATAACAACAGATAAAGACAGAAAAACCAGACAACATAATTGAAGCCCGAGTCATATTCCAGGGTAATATCCATGGTAGCATATATATCATAATATGGGGTCTTTAGATGTATCATCCATATTAATTTTCAGATGGAAATGTCACTCATAAATTCTTGAAAGTCATAGCACTAAATATAAAAGAAAGAAAGGACAAAGACAATTAAAATCACAAATAAAAAATATGATCCTTAATCCAGAGATAACGAGAGTCTAAAGGAAAGAAGAGAAACTCAACTGTTCATTAAGGCCACGGGGGGACATTGTGTCCACATTAATTATCCATCTGCACTCTTTCTGCGTTAAAATACGCAGATTGTGTCCACATGGGCACTCGTGGTGGTGACTATCTATTCCCCAAACCCGCAATTCTTTTGAGTTGCAATCATGTTTTAAACGAAAGTGTCTAGGCAACGTTTTTAGAACATCCACTTCCTCAGCGCCACGGGCAGCCTCAATTTCTCGGACGTGCTCACGGGTTCTCACTCGTAACTCACGAGATGTAAGTCCGATGTATATCAGGTTACAGCTACATATCGCATAATACACACAATGTGTAGTAGTACACGTAATGTATTCTCTGATATCAAATGTTTTTCGGCCGTCCGATGACTTAAAGGTCGTGGATCTTACATGGTTTTTACAAGCTAGACACTTTCCACAAGGAAAAAATCCTTTGTTACTTCCTCGATTATTAAAAAGGCGAGGCACTTTGGTGTCTAGTCACTATATCCCTAAAGTGTCCCGTAAATTCCGTCCGCGCATCACATTGGGCGTCCTCCAGCAAGGATTGTGGGTAACTGACGTCACTGGGGATTTCCCCTTACCCGCGGTCCGATGCCGACGCCGGATGTGATGAGCGGCGCCTGGAGTGTCGCGCGCATGCGCCGCAATTTAACAAGGCGGGGAGGATGATATAAAAACCGGGTATTGGGACAGTTTGATCACGTTGCCCCCCGAGGAAGCCGAGGGCGAAACGCGCGTTGGAGCGCGTGTGCGTGCACGTGGATTGAAGCATGGGTAAGGACTTTTGATGGGAACACTGTTTTTTGTGGGTTACCGTGGTGCTCGCTTATATAGTGAGTTTTGATGGAATGTGATCATTAACCCTAAATATACATTGGACAAGGGAGGTATTACAATCATTATGGCACTTTATGCACTAAGCACTTTAGCAGGTTATTTATTGATTGTGATTTATCCGGTACCCTCCATCTAAATACCCATGCTGCTTCCATGGTGCAGCACATTTTAGTGGGTGCACCTTTTCTCCTTATCATATTTACTCTGGTTTTGTTAAATATTACTTATTGATAGTCATAAAAGGACCTGGCATTGTTCCTGTGTACTTTTAATTAACTAATAAAGGTATATATATTTCATTATTACCTTGTGTGGTTATATGCTTCAAGGTTGTGTTTGAAAGTATTGTGAGATTCTGTAGCAGCTGAGATGTATTACAATGTTATGCAGCAGCTGAGATATATTATGGTGTTCTGCAGCAGCTGAGGCATATAAAGAGGTTCTGCAGCAGCTGAGATGTATTATAATGTTCCACAGCACCTAAGGTGTGTTTCTAGGTTCTGCAGCAGCTGAGGTGTATTAAGAAGTTCTGCAGCAGGTGAGGAGTATTACAAGGTTCTGCAGCAGTTGAGATGTATTATGAGGTTCTGCAGCAGCTGAGGTGTACTATGGTGTTCTGCAGCTGATGAGATGCATTACGAGGTTCTGCAGCAGCTGAGGTGTATAAAGAGGTTCTGCAGCAGCTGAGTTGTATTACGAAGTTCTGCAGCGGCTTAGGTGTATTCTGAGGTTCTGCAGCAGCCGAAATGTATTATGAGGTTCTGCAGCAGCTGAAGTGTTTTATGAGGTTCTGCAGCAGCTGAGGTGTATTAGGAGATTCTGCAGAAGCTGAAGTGTATTATGGTGTTCTGCAGCAGCTGAGGTGTATTACTTTGTTCTGCAGCAGCTGAGGTGTATTATGAGCTTCTGCAGCAGCTGAGGTGTATTATGGTGTTCTGCAGCAGCTGCGGTGTTTATATGAGGTTCTACAGCAGCCTAGATGAATAATGGTGTTCTGCAGTAGCTGATGTGTATTACGAGGTTCTGCAGCAGCTGAGGTTTATTATGGTGTTCTGCAGCAGCTGAGGTGTATTATATAGTTATATAGTTACATAGTTATTAAGGTTGAAGGAAGACTTTAAGTCCATCTAGTTCAACCCATAGCCTAACATGCCCTAACATGTTGATCCAGGGGAAGGCAAAAAAACCCCATGTGGTAAGAGTAAGCTCCATCATGGGGAAAAAAATTCCTTCCCGACTCCACATACGGCAATCAGACTAGTTCCCTGGATCAACATCCTATCAAGGAATCTAGTGTATATACCCTGTAACATTATACTTTTCCAGAAAGGTATCCAGTCCCCTCTTAAATTGAAGCAATGAATCACTCATTACAACATCATACGGCAGAGAGTTCCATAGTCTCACTGCTCTTACAGTAAAGAATCCGCGTCTGTTATTATGCTTAAACCTTTTTTCCTCCAGACGTAGAGGATGCCCCCTTGTCCCTGTCACCGGTCTATGATTAAAAAGATCATCAGAAAGGTCTTTGTACTGTCCCCTCATATATTTATACATTAACATAAGATCACCCCTTAGCAGGGGCGTAACTACCGCGGTCGCAGGGGTCGCAATTGCGACGGGGCCCGCAGTGCTTAGGGGCCCACCCAGTCCAGCAGACTGGGCGGGCTCCTAAGAACTCTAAGCTACAAAATGGGCCGCCGGCCCTTTAAATAATTCTTCCTTACAGGCCCTGCTGCGCGTGCACTCGCGATCACGGGTGGGACTGCACTTGACCCGCAGCAGAGCCCCTCCACCGCAGAGAGCCGCACACCACTAGTAGTGGTGGTCCACTACTATAGCTGCCACTGCTCTGTGCGCACAGGACCTGTGATGAGGTCACAGGAGGGGAGGAGTTGGAGTCACATGATCAAGGGCTTCCGTGTAGTGCAGGACAGTAGTGCAGTGCTGTTTGTCATCATGCTGGAGGAGGGTAAGCTTTTGTGTGAGGTCAGGAGGGGTTTGGGTGGATGTAGCAGAGCCGTGTGTGTATGAGGTGTACGGAGCAGAGCCGGGTGTGCATGAGGTGTACGGAGCAGAGCCGGGTGTGCATGAGGTGTACGGAGCAGAGCCGGGTGTGTATGAGGTGTACGGAGCGGAGCCGGGTGTGTATGAGGTGTACGGAGCAGAGCCGGGTGTGCATGAGGTGTACGGAGCAGAGCCGGGTGTGCATGAGGTGTACGGAGCAGAGCCGGGTGTGCAGGAGGTGTACGGAGCGGAGCCGGGTGTGCACGAGGTGTACGGAGCGGAGCCGGGTGTGCACGAGGTGTACGGAGCGGAGCCGGGTGTGCACGAGGTGTACGGAGCGGAGCCGGGTGTGCACGAGGTGTACGGAGCGGAGCCGGGTGTGTACGAGGTGTACGGAGCGGAGCCGGGTGTGTACGAGGTGTACGGAGCGGAGCCGGGTGTGTACGAGGTGTACGGAGCGGAGCCGGGTGTGTACGAGGTGTACGGAGCGGAGCCGGGTGTGTACGAGGTGTACGGAGCGGAGCCGGGTGTGTACGAGGTGTACGGAGCGGAGCCGTGTGTGTACGAGGTGTACGGAGCGGAGCCGTGTGTGTACGAGGTGTACGGAGCGGAGCCGTGTGTGTACGAGGTGTACGGAGCGGAGCCGTGTGTGTACGAGGTGTACGGAGCGGAGCCGGGTGTGTACGAGGTGTACGGAGCGGAGCCGGGTGTGTACGAGGTGTACGGAGCGGAGCCGTGTGTGTACGAGGTGTACGGAGCGGAGCCGTGTGTGTATGAGGTGTACGGAGCGGAGCCGGGGGTGTACGGAGCGGAGCCGGGTGTGTACGAGGTGTACGGAGCGGAGCCGTGTGTGTACGAGGTGTACGGAGCGGAGCCGTGTGTGTACGAGGTGTATGGAGCGGAGCCGTGTGTGTATGAGGTGTACGGAGCGGAGCCGGGGGTGTACGGAGCGGAGCCGGGTGTGTACGAGGTGTACGGAGCGGAGCCGTGTGTGTACGAGGTGTACGGAGCGGAGCCGTGTGTGTACGAGGTGTACGGAGCGGAGCCGTGTGTGTACGAGGTGTACGGAGCGGAGCCGTGTGTGTACGAGGTGTACGGAGCGGAGTCGGGGGTGTACGGAGCGGAGTCGGGTGTGTACGAGGTGTCGCATCTCTGCTTCAGGAAAATGGCCGCCGCGATCTCCATCTGGGCACGCGCGGCATCCTGCGGCCATTTTCCTGAAGCCGCGGCCAGCAGAGCGCCGCTTCTGCGCACGCGCGGCCAAAGGAAGATGGCCGCCCCACCGATCACCAATGAAATGTCGCACATCACGCTATTTTCACTCCCCTGTGCAGTGGATTCGGGACCTTGGGCATGCGCACACCACTACGCCACCAACGGAAAACTAAGCAAGATCTGGGGGTAGACACCACGCCCATCTGACCAGACCAGCCTGATTGACAGGCGAAAACGACTACTTTGGTAACGTATTTCGGCAGCATAGGTGGGGAATCAGGGTCCACAAACTACACTATTGTAATGCACAGCTCAGGCCATATTTAACAGTATTTTTATCTCATACGGAAAAAACGGGGTGACAGGTTCCCTTTAAGAGAAAGCCAAAATAACCCCGGGACAGAAGGCGAGAGCAGGGGGGAGGTGCGGGACAGAGCCGCTTTAGGCTAGTTTCACACTAGCGTTAACTGCAATACGTCGCAAATGCGTCGTTTTGCCGAAAATACGCATCCAGCAAAAGTTCTTGCTGGATACGTTTTTTCGTCATAGACTAACATTAGCGACGCATTTGCGACGCATTGCCAAACGTCGCGTCCGTTTTGCGACGCTTGGGCGTGTGGTAGCGGACCGTCGGGAGAAAAAAACCTTACATGTAACGTTTTTTGCTCCCGACGGTCCACTTTTTCCGACCGCGCATGTGCGGCCGGAACTCCGCCCCCACCTCCCCGCACCTCACAATGGGGCAGCGGATGCGTGGGAAAAATGCATCCGCTGCCCCCGTTGTGCGGCGGAGACCACACTAGCCTCGGGAACGTCGGCCCGACGCACAGCGACGGGTTGTTCCCGACGCTAGTGTGAAACTAGCCTTAGTCAGGAGAAGCTGAGGAGCTGCAGCCGGTTTACATCAGCCACCCCTGTACCAGAGAGGAGATTGTGAGTTGTGTATATGAGCTGGTATCTCTGGTGTGTGTGTGTGTGTGTGTGTGTGTGGTATCTGTAGTGTGTGTGTGTGATAACTGTAGTATGTGTGTGATATCTGTAGTATGATGTGTGTGTGTGTGTGATATCTGTAGTGTGTGTATGTGTGTGTGTGTGATATCTGTAGTGTGTGTATGTGTGTGTGTGTGTGTGTGTGTTATCTGTAGTGTGTGTGTGTGATATCTGTAGTATGATGTGTGTGTGTGTGTGATATCTGTAGTATGTCTGTGTGTGTGTGTGATATCTGTAGTGTGTGTGTGTGATAACTGTAGTATGTGTGTGATATCTGTAATATGATGTGTGTGTGATATCTGTAGTGTGTGTAATAACTGATGTGTGTGTGTGTGTGTGTGTGTGTGTGTGTGTGTGTGTGTGTGTGTGTGTGTGATATCTGTAGTATGATGTGTGTGTGTGATATCTGTAGTGTGTGTGTGATATCTGTAGTATGTGTGTGTGAGGCAGCGGCGTAACTACTACGGTCGCAGCTGCAAGCGGCTCTGGCAGGTCAGGGGGCCGTGAGTCCCCTTGAGCCTGTCTCCCTTATGCTTGTGTCCCCATGTGCCTGTCTCCCTTGCCCATTAGTCCCTGTGTGTCCCCATGTGCCTGTCTCCCTTATGCTTGTGTCCCCGTGTGCCAGTCTCCCTTGCCCATTAGTCCCTGTGTGTCCCCATGTGCCTGTCTCCTATGTCCCCTTGTGCTTCTGTCAGTCTCCTTTGTCCCCTTGTGCTTGTGTCAGTCTCCTTTGCCCACTAGTCCCTGTGTGTCAGTCTCCCTTTCCCACTTGTCCCTGTGTGTCCCCTTGTGCTTGTATCCCTTGTCCCCTTGTGTCAGTCTCTTGCTCACTAGTCCCTATGTGTCCCCTTGTGCCTGTCTCCCTTGTCCCCTTGTGCTTGTCCCTTGTCCCCGTGTGTCAGTCTCCATTGCCCACTAGTCCCCTTGTATCAGTCTCCCTTGCCCACTATTCCCCGTGTGTCAGTCTCCCTTGCCCACTAGTCCGTGTCCCCGTGTGCCAGTCTCTCTTGTCCACTAGTCCCCGTGTGCCCTTTGTGTCAGTCTCCCTTGCCCACTTGTGTCAGTCTCCCTTGCCCACTAGACCCCTTGTATCCTTCTCCCCTGCCTCCTAGCCCCCATGTGTCCCCTAGTGCCTGTCTTCCTTGCCCCCTTGTTCCCTCTCCTCTGCCCCCTCGTCACCATTTGCTCGTGTCTTTGTCACTGCCCCTGTATGGAGGGGCTGCATTATACTATGAGGGGGGCTGCATTGTATTCTATGGGGCTTACATTGAATTTTATGGCGGGGGGGGCCCCATTTGGAAGTTCGCACCGGGGCCCATAACTTTGTAGTTACGCCACTGCCCCTTAGCCTTCGTTTTTCCAAACTAAATAGCCCCAAGTGTAATAACCTATCCTGGTATGGCAGACCCCCCAGTCCTCTAATAACCTTGGTCGCTCTTCTCTGCACCCGCTCCAGTTCAGCTATGTCTTTCTTATACACCGGAGACCAGAACTGTGCACAGTATTCTAAGTGTGGTCGCACTAGTGACTTGTATAGAGGTAAAATGATGTTCTCCTCATGAGCATCTATGCCTCTTTTAATGCATCCCATTATTTTATTTGTCTTTGAGGTTCTACAGCAGCTGAAGTGTATTACGAGGTTCTGCAGCAGCTGAGGTGTATTATGGTGTTCTGCAGCAGCTGCGGTGTTTATATGAGGTTCTACAGCAGCCTAGATGAATAATGGTGTTCTGCAGCAGCTGATGTGTATTACGAGGTTCTGCAGCAGCTGAGGTGTATTATGGTGTTCTGCAGCAGCCGAAGTGTATCACGAGGTTCTCAAGCAGCTAAGGTGTATTACGAGGTTCTGCAGCAGCTGAGGTGTTTATATGAGGATCTGCAGCAGCTCAGGTGTATTATGAGGTTCTTTAGCAGCGGAGATGTATTACGGTGTTCTCAGCTGCTGCAGTACCTCGAAATACACCTCAGCTGCTGCAGGTTTATTATGAGTATTATGAGGTTCTTCAGCAGCTAAGATGTATTATGGTGTTCTGCAGCAGCTGCGGTGTATTACTTTGTTCTGCAGCAGCTAAGGTCTATTACGAAGTTCTGCAGCAGCTGAGTTGTATTACGAGGTCCTGCAGCAGCTGACGTGTATTATGGTGTTCTGCAGCAGCTGAGGTGTATTATGAGGTTCTGCAGCAGCTGAAGTGTATTATGAGGTTGTGCAGCAGCTGAGGTGTATTATGGTGTTCTGCAGCAGCTGAGGTGTATTACGAGGTTCTTCAGCATTTTCGGTGTATAACGAGGTTCTGCAGCAGCTTAGACGTATTAATACACCTAAGCTTCTGCAGAACTTCTTAAGAGATTCTGCAGCAGCTGAGCTGTATTACAAGGTTCTGCAGCAGCTGAGCTGTATTATGGTGTTCTGCTGCAGCTGAGGATTATTACGAGGTTCTGCAGCAGCTGATGTGTATTACGAGGTTCTGCAGCAGCTCAGGTGCGAGGTTCTACAGCAGCTGAGGTGTATTACAAGGTTCTGCAGCAGCTGAGGTGTATTACGAGGTTCTGCCTGATCCATGTGCGAAAGCGACATAGAGATCTTTTACTTTGCATCAGATTAACACCCCATTCGTCTCCTATTTAACGGACACTCATGAGAAAAGAAGAAACATCGTGGAGGAGAAAGGCCGATATGTCAGAGATTTTCTCCAAACTTTACAACTTTACATGCATTTAAGTAAAAAATAGTTTTTCTAAATATCGATTTTGTAACTGTGTTTGGTTAAATACTTTGGGCCATTTGGCTTCTACTATCACAGTACATGTGTGGAGTTAACAGTGAATCTGTTCGTGAGCTCGTTCTGATCACAGAGTTTGCAACTCATTTTTCTTCTCCTAAACTCTTCTAGGCAGATTTACGAGCACAGGAAAGTTGGGTTTAAGGCCGGTTTCACACGTCAGTGGCTCCGGTACGTGAGGTGACAGTTTCCTCACGTACCGGAGACACTGACACACGTAGACCCATAAAAATCAATGCATCTGTTCAGATGTCATTGATTTTTTGCGGACCGTGTCTCCGTGTGCCAAACACAGAGACATGTCAGTGTTCGTGGGAGCGCACGTTTTACACGGACCCAATAGAGTCAATGGGTCCGCGTAAAACACGGACCTCACACGGACATTCTCCGTCTGGGGTCCGTGTGCGTGCCGGAGACAGCGCTACAGTAAGCGCTGTCCCCCCCACATGGTGCTGAAGCCGGTATTCATATCTTCCCTGTAGCAGCGTTTGCTATAGAGAAAATATGAAGAATAGTGTTAAAAATAAAGATTTAGGTGTCCGCCGCCCCCCCACCCCCTGTGCGCCCCCCCGCTGGTCAGAAAATACTTATCCGGGTCCCCCGTCGGCTGTCGCTCCTTCCTGGTCTGGCCGCGCCTCCTACTGTATGCGGTCACGTGGGGCCGATCATTTACAATCATGAATAGTCGGCTCCGCCCCTATGGAGGTGGAGCCACATATTCATGACTGTAAATGATCGGGCCCACGTGACCGCATGCAGGAGAAGCCGCGGCAAGACCAAGAAGGAGCGACAGCCGACGGGGGACCCGGGTAAGTATTTTCTGACCAGCGGGGGGGCGCACAGGGGGTGGGGGGGCGGCGGACACCTAAATCTTTATTTTTAACACTATTCTTCATATTTTCTCTGCAGCAAACGTTACTGCAGAGAGGATATGAATCGCAGCTTCAGCAGCTTCAGCACCATGCAGAGTGGGTACCACACGCTCCGTGTGGTACCCACTCGCCATACGGGCGGCACACGTGTGCCGCAGGTATGGCCTCCGTGAGTTCCCAGGCACACGGACACGGATAACTCCGGTACCGATTTATTCCGGTACCGGAATTATCTGGACGTGTGGGACAGCCCTAACATAAATCCGCTTAAGGGCTTGTTCACACGTTGCTGATTTCACTGCGGATTTTTCCGCAGCGGATTTGCAAAAACCGCAGTGCAAAACCGCGGTGATTTTCACTGCGGTTTTGTGTGCGGTTTCGACTGCGGATTCCACTGCGGTTTTCCAACTGCACTTTCCTATTGGTGCAGGTGGAAAACCGCTGCGGAATCCGCAGAAAGAATTGACATGCTACTTCTTTTTTCCCGCAGAAAATCCGCGTGGATTTTCCAGAGGAAAAAAGCAAAGTGGGCACAGCGGTTTTTGTTTTCCATAGGGTAACATTGTACTGTACCCTGCATGGAAAACGGCTGCGGATCCGCAGCTGCAAATCCGCTGCGGATCCGCAGCAAAAACCGCAGCGTGTGAACATAGCCTAAAGGAGTTCAGGAAAAGAACGATAAGTATTACACATGTTGCCGTCAGAACGAGCTCACTGATAGATTCACTGGTAACACATTCTGCTATGTACAGTAATGCATAGAAGCTCTGGAAGCTAAAATGTCCATAATTTTTATTACAACACAATTACAAATATTATTTAACTAAAATTGGATTTATTTAAGTTAAAACATATATATTTAAATCCCCCCTAAGTTATCCATATCTCTTAAAGGGGTTGTCTAGGATTTTTGAAAATTGCCCAGAAAGCAAGGGACGTTCTAAAGAAATTTTGTCAACTCAGTACTTCCCCACTGTGAAGTGTCACTGCTCTCATGGTCCCACTGATCTTTGTTAGCATTCTGTCCATTTATCAAAAATCATAGACAACCCCTTTAAAGATGAGATGTCACTTGCCATAAATACATATTATTTTAACCTGGTGTAAATGCCGCTGTTCTCCTGAATCCATGGATGTTTTCCTTTTGTTGCTGCTCCTCTCCGTTCCTGAAATATGTCCCATTCTTCCCTGTACAAAAATCTAGTCTTTTTAGCCAATGGGGCGTTGTCCTCAACGCTTGGCTATTGTCCACGCCCACTTAGCTATAAATACTAGATTTATATACAGGCAAGAGAGGGCCATATCTCCGGAACGGAGAGGAGTAGAAAGAAAAGAATAACAGCGCCGGATTCTGGAGGAAAGTGGCATTTACAACAGGCAAAGAAATTAAATGTTTATGGCAAGTGACAGATTCCCTCTAATTATTTTTTAAATAGATTTGTTATCAACAGAACATCAAGTACTGTTGCAATATAAGTAGACATGTACATTGCCACCTGCACTACATTATGGTAAACTTGCAAAAAGTTCAAAAATAATATATAACAAATTGTAAAAATCTTAAAATTTAGAAAGAAAATATAAACTGTGTCTCTCCACACTAAATGTTCACTTTCGTCATAGGAAAATCCCAATTAATGGTTTTCCATGAGATCTGTACATATAGAGGCGGCAGCTGTGATAATTCACACTCTTCCCACACCCTCTACGTGTCCACAATATCCTCCCTCCATCTGCTTTGTCATTTTTACATGTCTTGTTCCTTGCGGGATCTGTTCTTATCATCTGATGTGCCTTTTTTTTGGTTAGTTGTGACCTTTTTTATGTGAAAAACAACAAATGAGCTGAAAAAATGCATTCTATTGTGTATTTTTTTTAGTTTTATCATCAGGTGATAACTTCTTCTAAGATGACAAAAACTTTCAAGAATGCATGGGAAATTTTACATTTTAGGAATATTTAGAGCGATGTTACATTTTTGGAATTAATCATTTTTTCCCCTTTCATCCTGAGGACAATATAGGCCTAAAGTGGCTGCATGACATGACGGCGCCACTCTTGTCTGGTACTGCAGCTCAGACTTATTTGTCAGCTAGATCCTTATCTGGTGAATACCAGCCAAAACCCATAATCTAGATGCTCGTAATCCAACACCATCCTCTCTATGCAGAGCTTGTGCACATACATGATACTTAAATATGATCTTCAGATTTTTATTTATTTTTTTTTTCATATAAAATGTTTGTTAA
The DNA here is from genome assembly GCF_051348905.1 of Ranitomeya variabilis. Classification (NCBI taxonomy): domain Eukaryota; kingdom Metazoa; phylum Chordata; class Amphibia; order Anura; family Dendrobatidae; genus Ranitomeya; species Ranitomeya variabilis. The sequence continues at coordinate 198,310,644 of NC_135239.1, forward strand.
TTTTTTTTTTTTAAATCATCGGATGCTAGTGGCATACGTCACTAAATCTTCCTTAAATATACCGCTCACAGTGTGCACAGAGCCTTACCCACTCAGAAGTGCTGAGGCAGGTAGAGGACATTTATTTCCGGCCATGTATTATTGATACACACGATCATCCATATTTAATGCTGCACTACTGAAGTCATATTTCATAGTCATTTGGGAGCGGAAGATGTTTATGTAAAAGCTCTGTAAACTACCACATGAATGGAGCTTTTACTACGGACCTGACAACCCGAGGACGGGATCACATCGCTGTGTTTGACTTTCTATCAATATTTACCAACGTGCAGTTTTGTCAGGATTAATATTTTATAAAATATTCTTTATCTGTGCAGTTCTATCCATTTAGGCCTCTTTCACACTTCCGTCTTCTAGCTCCCGTCGAAATCCGTCGATTTTTGAAAAACAGGATCCAGCAATTTTTTTCTGCTGGATCCTGTTTTTTCCCATAGACTTGTATTAGCGACGGATTGTGACGGATGGCCGTTTCATACGTCGTGCACTGGATCCGTCTGAAAATTGCTGTCCATCGGGCGGAGAAAACGTTCAGAGGATCATTTTTTCTGCACGTCGGAAAATCGATCAGCGACGGGTCCTTGACCGTCAAAAACTGGAATCCAGCGACATATCCCGTTTTTGTATTCTGAGCATGCCTTAAAGGATCTCTCTCTCTCCAGAATGCGTTACGTCCGTTTTTCACTATGTTTAAGACATCCGTCGATACGTCGCATTGACGCATTCTGACGGCCGCCTGCTGACGGAAGTGTGAGAGAAGCCTTACCAGGAGGGGTCCCCAAAAATAATAGGGTCCTCCTGGTACTGTCAGTTTCCGGAGTCTTAATTAGATTGTTCACCAATCTCACAACTATAGTTTTATTTTCTGAATGATCCTGAAAAAGTCTTGTAAAAATCCTACTAAAAAAACCCAGTAATTAATTAATTTACATTCTCAATTAATATTAATCTAAAGCCTCATCCATAAGCTAATGGGTACGGATTAGTGCAGGCAAGACAGTGGGGGGAGTCTCCTGCTGCAGACAGCTGTCTTAGGGCAAGGCAGAGGGGGGAGGCTCCTGCTGCAGACAGTTGTTTTATTGTAGGGCAGATGGCAAGGCAGAATATTTGCTATGGAAAAAAAAAATGGTATTTTCTTTGAAGTCTGTGAAAAACAAAATCTGACAATAAATAAGAATTCCTGAAGTGCGGTGATTCTGCAGTATTGTATAATGCATCTCATGCCTGAGTGCTCCCAGCCTCCTCTCCGCTATAATGATCTGCCGATTGCCCCGTCCCCGGTGCCCTGTAATGTTTCTCACTAAAAGGCAAAACATAATATGCATGCTTAAAATATGTATACCTATCTCCAGAACTGAAGGCGCACAGAGAATATTTGCAAGCTTCAGTAAGACAGAAAAAAATGAACGAGAAACGTTGCATTTTTCATGATTTTTTTTTTCTTTGGGGGGGGGGGGGGGAATATATATTGTGAAATATTCATCTGCAGTCTATGGCAGAACAACAAGTCAGATGTAAAGCAGCAGAATACAGATGTGCGGGCCGTGACGGCCAATTATATGGATTTCATGTCTGATAATATCCTTCTTCTTCTGTGTGTGATACGGATACTACAAATAATGGAAGCTTTATATATGGCAGGGGGGACGGTATACATCTGCCATCCTGTCTGCTGGATCAAGTCCTGAGCGCGCGGATTCTCATGAATATTAGAAAACATCCCAGTGATACCGGTGCCTACGGTTGTAAGATGCAGATTTGTGAATGGATCTCAAGCTTTTCCTTTATTTTACATTTGAACCTCTACTATCGTCATGTGTTGTCTTAATCTGTAAAAAAATTTTTTTCCTTTGGCTACACTGCCCCCCTGGGGTTATACACCATGGGTCGAAGGGCCGGATGTTAAACATCCAGCCCATCACCCCCGTGGTGTATAACATCCGGCCCCTTGCCTCCCCTGGTGTATAACATCCAGCCCCTTGCTCCCCTGGTGTATAACATCTGGCCCCTCACCCCCCCGGTGTATAACATCCAGCCCCTTGCTCCCCTGGTGTATAACATCTGGCCCCTCGTCCTCAATATATAACCTACAGCCTCCTGCCCCTGGTGTATAACACCGGCCCTCCGCCATGCTATTTGCCTTTGCACCACAGGCCGATCTGTCATGTTAGTAGAGTTCACGGATAGCAGCGAGGTCCGGGAAGGCTACTTTCACACATCCGTCGGTACGGGGCCGTCGCAAACTGCATCTGCTGCCCACGTTGTGCTAAATTTAGCACAACGTCCGTCGGGCCGACAGTTTTACAATGCATCCGCTGCCCATTGTGATGAGCGGGGAGGAGGGGGTGGATTTTTGGCCGCGCATGTGCGGTCGAAAATGGCGGACACGTTGCACAAAAAAGTTACATTGAACTTTTTTTGTGCGTCGCGTCCGCCAAAACACGACAGACCCGTCGCACGACGTATTAGCGACGGATAGGCACACATCGCATCCAGGTCTATGGGCAAAAAACGCATCCTGTAAGCACATTTGCAGGATCCGTTTTTTGCCCATAACGACGGACTGCGAAGCAGGCAAAAAGACGGAAGTGTGAAAGTAGCCAAATAGGTGCCACTGGGTTAACAAGTCCGTTCATGACATTTCTTCCTCCTTAATAATATCACTCGCAGGTGATGGGAGAATATTTAGAAGTGGAAGGAACCACAGCAACTCATCCACGAAGTGGAGACCCTGTAACGTTACAGATCGGGATCACCGATTGCAGTTATGGAGTCAGCAGAGGGTTGGTGACTTTTCTACCTTCTGCTTCTCAGCAGAGTCCAGACCTCCCCTTGTATTAACATCAGTACAAACACTGCTGTCCTGCCGGAAGCTTCATGGTTGAGCAGCTGCCTGCACCCGTACATCACCAAGCACACTGCCGAGGGTCGGATGGAGTGGACAGATCACACGTCTCTATCTGGTGTCTGATGGACAAGTCTGGGTTTGGTGAATACCAGAACATTAGGCACAATGCTGTCAGGCGGGTAGAGTACAGTTTGGTGGAGGAGGGATAATGCTGTAGGGTTGCTAATCACAGGTCAACCTCAGCCCTTTATTCCAATTGAGGAAATACCTAATACTTCAACATACAAGACATTTTGGACATTTGTAGCTTTCAGCTTTGTGAAAACAGTTTTCCTTTTCTGTATCCGATGACTATGCCCAATGCACAAGATCCATGGTTGGGGGAGTTTGTTCATCTGTGCAGGCGGTCATGTTCTTGCACCAGACATTGAGAGCCCGGCCTCTCCCCAACATCAGGGTCTGACCTCACATATTCTCTTCTAGATGAAGGAGCAAAAACTACCACAAACACAATCAGCAGGATCCGGTTCATTGGCCAAGGTGGTAATCTGAGGTCGCTGGACAGGAACCTTGAGAACCACCTTTTCTTTGATGGCATCCGTGGCTCTACTCTTCATTATCCGGCCTATCACAATGTCACATGTGCATCATGCCAGCATTGATGAGGTGCATGTAGAGAAGCTGTGGAGACACCATCACGTGTTTCTCAACGCAAGCAGTGAATAGCCAGGCCTTTCCCCGGGAAGGAACAACCACGGGAAGGGCAGCATCCAATAAAGGAGAACATCCAATATAGGAAAACCACCTATGCCAAGCATGGTATCCATCCACAGACAGCTGTTTCGGGGTTTTTGCCCCTCATCAGTGTGGAGTAGGAATCTGGCTGTCTGTGGATGGATACCATGCTTGGCATAGGTGGTTTTCCTATATTGGATGTTTTCCTTTATTGGATGCTGCCCTTCCCGTGGTTGTTCCTTCCCGGGGAAAGGCCTGGCTATTCACTGCTTGCGTTGAGAAACACGTGATGGTGTCTCCACAGCTTCTCTACATGCATTTGCATAATTCCCATAAGGGATGGGGGCAGTGTTCTGGATCACTGCGTTGAGAAACACGTGATGGTGTCTCCCCGAGGCCAATCATCTGTGCCTTTACCCAGCCTGATGCCACCTCATCAATGCTGTAATTAAAAGAGGAGCCATAGAACTGCCGATTATCTGACTGCATCTTAGTGCTCCCATCCACAATTTACGGACTTGGCCGATGGACCGGCACCAACTCTAGCTAGAACGCTTTCTGAAAATTCAAGACTGTTGGCAGCTACCGGAAGGATGCTAATCTGCAGTACCGCATACGACCATATTGATTAACCGTTTCAAGGATCTATGTCTTATCCCATCACACCGGAATTGGTGTTTCTTTAGAATATGGAAGATGTTCATAGTTTTTAGGCTGACTTGGATAAACTGGGATTTGAGCATCTACTTGAGGGATGAGATTCAATGTCGAGATATGTAAAGTTATGCACATGGGGACTAATTAGAAGTGAGCATCATATGTTCTTCGGGGAGTAAAACTAGGCGAGTCACTTGTAGAGAAGGATCTGGGTGTACTTGTTGATCACAGACTAAATAAACAGCATGTAATGTCAATCAGCAACTTCTAAAGCCGATAGGATAGTGCCATGTATTGAGAGATACTATATCTCAGTCTTGCGAGTTTATATTACTGTTTTACAAGGCGTTAGTGTGACCTCATCTGGAATATGCACATCAGGACACAAGAATGATTCCTTAGAGCTAGAAAAGGTACAAAGAAAAGTCACAAAACTGATAAGGAGAATGGAGTATCTTAGTTATGAGGAAAGACTAAAATAATTAAATTTTTTAGTACTGAGATGAGACTTCTAAGGAGGGTACATGATTAACGTGTACAAGCACACAAATAGCCCATACAAAAAGTATGGTCAAAAGCAATTCCATGAAAAAAAAAACCCAAGAGGGCTCTTCCTCCACCTGGAGAAAGACAGGTTCAATCCCCAGAGGACAAGTTTTTTTTATTTTTAACATACGACTATTAATCTGAGGAATACTCTGCCTTTTTTTTTTTTTAAACCATCCACTGTTCGCACTGTGACTTGTTCTTATGGTAATGCTCTTTATTTTTTTTAAAAAAAAGAAATCAGTTTTGTAACTTTTTTTTTAAAGGGAACCTATCACCCCCAAAATCGAAGATGAGCTAAGCCCACCGGCATCAGGGGCTTATCTACAGCATTCTTTAATTGCTGTAGATAAGCCCCCGATGTATCCTGAAAGATGAGAAAAAGAGGTTCGATTATATTTACCTGGGGGGGCAGTCCGATCCGATGGGCGTCGCGGTCCGGGGCCTCCCATCTTCTTACGATGGCATCCTCTTCTTGTCTTCACGCTGCGGCTCTGGCGCAGGTGTACTTTGCTCTGCTCTCAACAGGGCAAAGTACTGCAGTGCGCAGGCACTGGGAAAGGTCAGAGAGGCCCAGAACCTGCGCACTGCAGTACTTTGCTCAACAGGGCAGACAAAGTACGCCTGCGCCGAAGCTGCAGCGTGAAGACAAGAAGAGGACGTCATTGTAAGAAGATGGGAGGCCCCGAACCGGACTGCGACGCCCATCGGACCGGGACCGGGAACGCCCCTGGGTGAGTATAAAATAACCTCTTTTTCTCATCTTTCAGGAAACATCTGGGGCTTATCTACAGCATCACAGAATGCTGTAAATAAGCCCCTGATGCCGGTGGGCTTAGCTTATCTTCGACTTTGGGGGTGACAGGTTCCCTTTAAAGTTCTTTTCTGAATGCTTAGTCAAGTGCATTGACAATTGGGATCAGGAGGGAAAGATCTTCTGGGGCAGAGAGAAAGATTCTCTCTTCTGGGTTGGATCGAAGGTGAAAGATTAGCTCTTTCTTGGGCAGGTTGACCAAAGGGAAAAATTAGCTCTTCTTGTACCAACCAAAGAGAAGGATTATCTTTTCTGGGGCTGACTGGAGGGAAATATTAGCTCTTCTATGGTGGACCGGAGGGAAAGATTAGCTCTTCCGTGGACAGGCCGACCAAAGGGAAGAATTGTGTTTTCTGGTGCTGACAGGAGGGAAAGATTGGCTCTTCTGGGGTATGTTAACCGGAGGGAAAGACTCCCTCCACTCGGCCCGCCCCAAAAGAGTTAAAGATTAGCTCTTCTAGGGTGGACTGAAAGGAAAGATTAGCTCTTCTGCGGTCGACCGGGGGGAAAGATTAGATTGGGGTTGACCAGAGGAAGATTAGCTCTTCTGGAGCAGGCCGACTGGAAGGAAACATTAGGTCTTCTAGGGCGGACCAGAGGGAAAGATTAGCTCTTCTAATGCAGACCGGAGGGAAAGATTAGCTCTTCTGGGGCTGACCGGAGGTAAAGATTAGCTCTTCTGGGGCTGACCGGAGGTAAAGATTAGCTCTTCTGGGGCTGACCGGAGGTAAAGATTAGCTCTTCTGGGGCGGACCGGAGGGAAAGATTAGCTTTTCTGGGGCTGAATGGAGGGAAAGATTAGCTCTTCTAGGGTAGACTAGAGGGAAACATCAGCTCTTTTAGGACAGACCAGCGGGAAAGATTATCTCTTCTGTGGCGGAGCGGATGATATTGTGTTTGTACATGTAACCCTCCCTTTTACACTTTCCCATCTCTCGGTTGAACCTTAGACATGTCTTTATTTTTTTTCAACTGTACTAAGTATGGCTTTACCCCCCTCAACATGCTTTCCCTTTAACGTGTTTTACATTCCGCGCACAAGTCCTGCATTTCATAAGACAGTTGTGCTGCCGCTAGATTCCCTCCCTGACAATTAGCAGAAGATTGTGTTGAGGTATTATCTCGTTCTCTGCCTCACATGATATAAAGACTTGTGCACTTGATCCTCCTAAGCCCCTCTCCCGGTATAACTTACAAGCAATTAATCATACTGTCATCTACCTGCTAACCTTCTATTTTTGCCCACAAAAAAAAAAAAAGAAAAAGAGCTGTTGCTCGCTTACACAATTATACAGCAGAAAATAACCTTGCTTCTCTTCACAGTAAACCAGGCTTTTCATTTTACAATCGACCTAGTTCTGCTTCCAAAGCATGTTCTCATAGGGAAGAGTAACAAATGACGCCGCCGGTGCAGGCGGCATATGCTTTTATTTCCCTTATAGCGCACATGCTGACCTTTCTTGGCATAAAATACAAATACCTTGTATAGGACTCTATTAAGTATGACAGATTTCTTACGCCCGAGGCTCAATTATCAGTTTATGATGGAGAGACCCAGCATCCTGCCAGCGCGCCCTCCCCTTCCTACAATGGCTTCTGTGCTGTAGCAAGTTTTAATGTTCCTCGGAACAGCAGTAAAATGTCAACTGGATGAAAAACACAAGAGAAAATATTTTGCGTCTCCAAGTGCTTTCTGCAAACTAGACCGTATACAGAGATTATAGGGGGTAAACAGTCATCAACGTGTGAATGGAGAAAAATGTCTGAAAGGGTTAAAAAGCAATTGCAGCGTTGGCGTCTGTTCACACTTCCTTAGATATATCGACGACATATGCCAATAAACAAGCAATACAATATATAGTGGGGGGTTTTTTCTGCCAGGACACTATTTTTTGTATACACCAGATGTATTGGCTTATGCACTAGGAGCACTGACTGTGGTGAGCTTGTAGCTAATCTGAATGCACAAAGCTGCAGTGTAAAGCATGGTGGAGAGAGAAGCTGCCAGTCACCCATATTATAGGAGGGATGTTTTTAGACTATCTCTAGCTTAGATCACCAAACAACTAAATGAAAAAAAAAATATTAGGTAGCAACACTCATGGAATAAGGATGTAAACTGTCCCAAGCAGAAGTAAATTTTTCTTTTTACTTAAATAAATGTATTTTTTGGCCTAAAAAGTGATTTTGCAATTGGATTTAATTACAAAATGTGAAACGTTTGGCTTTTACATGTTGTTTCCCCAGTATGTTGCTAGCAGCTGAATGACTTAACTGAGAATCCATCAGTGAGATTTTTGTGAATCTAATTCCTATCTATTTTTTTCTGAGCTCCTCTAAACTGATTTATTAGACTCAGATTAACTTTGATTTGGTCAGTAGTTATAAATCAAAAGCAGATAACAGAATTACAAACTTCCCATCAAAACAAGCTCACTGGCAGATGCTTAGACGACTCATTCTGCAGCCAGAAATGAACAGTGCAAGTCAGAGGTTACAAAAAAGCAAAAATAAAAACTACAAAAAAAAGGGTGCAACTTTTTTTTTTTTTTTAATGAAATCCTATATTCAGCTCGGGAAATGATTTTTTGTGCTCACTATCGATTTTGTATAAAAGTTTTGGGAAGGGGAGTGCAGTTTCCAAACCCACTTCTGAGTATTGTAACATACTAGTGCTATAGATGTTTGGCAGGTAAAGGTTTTTATTTAAAAAGAAGGCTTCAAAATGAAAGAGAACCAGTTTGGCAATCCTGATAGGTCTCTGTTATTCCTCCTGCAAACCAGCATGTGTTTGTGTGTATGTCCAATCAGTGATGGCAGTATAGAAACACCCCTTGTCTGTCCAATCAGTGATGATGGTGTAGAGACACACCTCTTTCACAGTGGAAACTTAAACACCTACTTTGAATTTAGAGCTACATTTCCAAGGCATAAAGGAGGAACGTCAAATCGGAGGCTCAGAACCAAGTATCAGGACAGTTCAAATTTATGCCAAATCATAATTAGGATTATTTCTGTTTTGTAACCCGAATGCAGGTCCCTGAAACAAGCAGACACGTTATAATCTGCATTAATAAGATCAAGAAATCATTATTAGTTCATAAAATAAAGTTGTTGTACAGTACGTGTATGTATAACAGTAACGATCCGTATAAAATACACAAACGTATCACCACCGGCTACAATAAAACTTCATTTTAGTGGAAAAATACTGGTATAAAATCAGTGATGGATTAGGATTTGTGCAGATTTCCATGGTCTTCATATTAATCTATGACTGGTGGTCCGGACGAGGTGACGTCCTGTGGATCGGTTTCCCAGCTTTGTGCCAAAGAACCGCGATACATTCAATGTTAGAGGTTTCTCGGTGTGTTGTTGATGGGAGTCTTTACTTCTTCTTGATGCTGGCGACGGCCTTCCTGGCGGCATCATCTAGGTCGTTGGCAGAGGTGATGGGCAGACCGCTCTCCTTCAGGATTCGTTTGGCCTCATTGACGTTTGTTCCTTAAAAGTAAAAAAGAAATTGTCAAACTCTTTAAAAAAAAAATCCTTTATATATTAACACTATGGTCTTCGTTTCAATTATTTTTGGCCACTGTTTTCATAATCGACAGTAACACTTTCTTTGTATGAGTTAGGGCCCCCTAGTGGCAGACTGCTGCAGAAAATTTCTAAAACCGCCATTAGGACTGTCAAAATATAGGATCAAAAATATAACTACAGCATTCGATAATATAAAATAACAAAAAAAAACACCAAAATAAAATAAACCGAAAACACCTGTACACTCCCTTATAGATTCAGTACACATGCTCTGGAGGTCCAGCGTCACGGCTCCATGTGCTGAGCAGTGATTGGCGCCAGTACTACTGCACATGACCACTAAGGCCACGCAGCAGTCATGTGTGCGCTGACTGTGAGCAAGGGGTCAGTCGTGGCTTCTATGCTGGATTAGTGTGGAGAGGAAATTTAAGTATAGATTTTATGACATTTGCTGGGTCCCCCCGACCTAACGGTTATGTAATTTACCACATTCAGCGCAAAATAGGCCAATCATTAGCTTGCAATTGTTAAAAAATGCTGTTTAAAGAGAAAATTCACTCATTCTAATTTGTTTCAACACTTTATGCAGAGCAATTTCCTAATTTATTTAGAATAGCAGCAGACTCCAGATTTAAATGATACAATTATTCCTACCTGCAGTCACCACTAGGGGGAGCTCCCTGTATACAGAGATACATAGGATCCTATCTGCAGCCACCACTAGGGGGAGCTCCCTGTGTACAGAAATACATGTTAAGATCCTGTCTGCAGTCACCACTAGGGAGAGCTCACTGTACACAGAGATACATAAGATTCTGTCTGCAACCACCACTAGGGGAGCTCCCTGTATAGAGATACATGATAAGATCCTGTCTGCAGCCACCACTAGGGGGAGCTCCCTGTATACAGAGATACATAAGATCCTGTCTGCAGCCACCACTAGGGGGAGCTCCCTGTATACAGAGATACAGTATACGATTCTGTCTGCAGCCACCACTAGGGGGAGCTCCCTGTATACAGAGATACACAATATGTCTGCAGCCACCACTAGGGGGAGCTCCCTTTATACAGAGATACACGATATGTCTGCAGCCACCACTAGGGGCAGCTCCCTGTATACAGTGAACATAAGAAATAAGACATTATGCAGAATGAGCCTATGTTTAGTTGCAGGACCTAGAATTGTGTGTATACAAAAAAATTGACACTGTCCAACATTCATCCTCAAATAAAGCAAGTAAGAATAAAACTGGTTTCCACCACAGATCTACAGTATATTGAGGGTGGGAGAGGGAATAAACTAAACCATAAACTCCAGTTTTCTTGCATAAAAAAAAGTTGCAGACTTCGGCAAAAGCCAAAATTTGAACTAAAACGCAGACACTGCTTTACCCCATTTACTCACATGACGTCCCCCAACTTTCCTGAGTGGCGATCTACCTCGCTGATCATTTGTTATAAAGCAGACGTCTCTGTAAAAGGCCTAAATTAAATAGTTGACAGTTCACAGCTAATTCTATGGGGGCGTCTAATGTTGAACTGCTAATTTAACCAGCGACACAGCTCACACGAAACCAATGGAGGAACAGTCTGTAGGTCGAAATCAAAATGTTAATTACATATGAGGAAAGTGAGAAAATATCTGAGATACTGTTACTTGTGAGAACAGACACAAAGCAGTGCGGCCCTCCCAAGACGCCATGTGTATCCGGCACATAGCAGGCAAAATGAATACTGCAAAATGGAGGTGGACGTGGGAAACTGTAGAAACACTGCAGATCAGACCTCGGCAAACTGCGGACCGAGACACCTGAAGGGCTGAAATAGTGGTCCATGGGCCGCACCATGCCCTACCCCACCGCCACCACGATCTGCATCCTCAGGATGCAGACAGCAGTGAATACATTGGTGGAGGACGGGGCCCCCAGTTCCACCAATCAGCGCGGGATACAGAGTCACGATGATACCATTTCATCATGTTGCTGCTGAGACTCGGTTCACAGAAGATGAGAGCAGAGCGCTGGGGGAGCGGGAGCAAGATATGCTCTTTTGTTTTTTTTTCATATGTATGGGAGATTTGTATGTGTATGGAGGCTACGTGGGGCTCACCAGGTGCGTAACGATCGCAGCCGGAGGTTGTGATCGAGCCTGTGTGGGTGAGGGGCCCACCGACACCAGCACAAACTTCAACTGGATGTGCATCCTCAGATGCACATTCAGCTGAAGTGTATTGCGGTGCAGAGACCCACTGGATCAGTGCGTGGCAACACACGGTGCCGGCCAGAGGCCAGCATGCACATGACAGGGAGCGAAAGGCAGTGACGTCATGCGCTCCCATCGCTTGCAAGCTTTAGTCAGCTGCCAGCTTCAGAAAAGGAGGCCGCACGGCGGGGGAGTAGGGGGAAGGCGAGTATAATCATTTAATTTTTTCTATACATTAAATAACATCGGCAGAATGGGTGACATTTATACCAGGAAGGGGAACGTACATACCAGGGTGGGGCCCAGGTTGGGAGATATACATACCAAAATGGGGCACAGAAAAAGGGACATACTGTAACTATGTAAGTGGGGGCTCATACTGTATATAGGATGCTAAGTGACGGCTAATATTGTACATAGTGGGCTATGTTGGGGCTTAGCTTATATATAGAAGGCTATGTGGGGGCTCATACTGTATACCGGGGCTGTGTGTGGGCTCTTACGGTATAATGAGGATGTCAGCATACTTGATTCTACTCAATATTAAATAATACAATTATCATTGAGCAGAATTAATTTCAGCCTATTGGTTTGGCTCTCGACAAGTCACTGTCTCTCCTGTGGCCCATTGGGAAAATTAATTGCCCACCCCTATTGTAGATCCAGTAAAAAAAGGATGTCGTGGAGGCGGAACAGCCTATAGTTAGGTTGTTTGCCCGGCAGCTTTCTTTCTTGACCCTTCCATGTTTTCTATGAAAGATCTGTCACCAAATTCCTCTGAAGGCGCTTAATCTTGCATAGAACAAATGGATCAGCAATTCGAAACTGGATACACCAGATCATTATCTCCCGACTAGCCTGTCGGGGGAGAGTCAAGAGGGCCCTACACATATTAGACTATTGGCCAAGCCTCATGATATTGGCGGATTCAGCGGACATTGGACTAATGTCTATAGGGGCCGTAAGGAGGAAAACATTTATCCATTTGACACTGGGCAATTTAAAAGCCAACATAACATTTTAGGTCTTCTGGTCAGAATCCTCTTCTCTTGCAGAAGAATGACTATGTCTCGCTCTGAAGGACCCATCCTGTACTACAACACAGACAATGCATTGATTTGAATGGGCAATATGTAATGTTTAATTTCCCTTGTGGTGGCGTTGTAGTTAAACTGAACACTTAATACCAATTCATGAGAGCCCACCAACCACGACAAGGTGACCTTTCTCTGATGGGACCATAACCATTTCTATCAGACATGTCCCTCTTTGGCCAAAAACCTACAAATTTAAAAAGCAAAATACAATCCAAAGTACCGGTAACTTAAAAACAGCCTTTGGCTGATGTAAGGAGTTCAGCCAAATATGGAGGTACCACCAGAATTGTATTACAAAGAAACAAAAACTGACCAGTGCCTTGCAACAGAATAAAGCAAGTGTGAACGGGTCGAAGCTGCAGTGACTGCAGAATATACAAACCAAAGAGGGCACTAGAGCAGGTCTTTATTTTCTAAGTATAATGTATACGGCAGTAATGCAGGTTACATTTCCCATATTTAATGTTTGCACATATCTTAGCACTGATGTATTCTTAGGTTTGTGTATATTACGGTCACAGCAGCTCGCACCTGTTCACACAAGCTTCATTTCGTTAGGAGGTGCTGGTCAGATTTTTCTTTGTACTAGCCGTAGGATAGGTCATCAATAGGGGCCTGACACACTGCACATTGACCGACCAGACGTCATCTGCTCCAGATGGCTGTAAACAGGGTACAGAGCCGATGCAGAGAGGCTTTATACCTCTAGAAACTTCACAAGTACCTTCCCCTCAATGACTTCTCATTTCTGAATGAGCACAAAAACTGATGGTGCAGCGTCTTTAGCTCCGAATGTTTGTTACAAAGCCCCACAAAAAAGGATGCCTCGGAAGAATGACGAGACCTCACTACCTTACAGTTTGAAAACCCAACAACAAAGCAACGCTGTAATTTGACATTTCTGGAAAGTAAAACATCATGGATTATAAAAAAGAAAAAAAAAAAAAAAAAGACTAGTACCGAGAAGCTGAAGAGACGATCATGTGAGCTGAGGTAACGTCCACACGCAGCCCCCGGTACATTAACATTCCTATGTTGCACTAAGTCACTAAACCAAACACAAAACAGCATTTCTAACCATTGCCTGCAGCTCGAGGGCCATCGTTCTGCCCTTCATACTGCTGCATGTCGTTCCAGGTAAATTCTGTTTAAAAATACTCACAATTTACAGCATCGTTCACGATTACAGTGTAACCGCGAGTCCTCTGAGTGGTCAAAGGGTTTGGGCAGTCTGTGCTGTAATTTGCCTTACATGTGTTTAATGAGAAGATCTGCAGTGAACGAGCTAAAATGAGCTTCATGTATCCAACAAAACAAGAGCTAGTGACTGCGGAAAACAAGTGACTGTCGAGAAGGAACCAGGAACAGATCCATAAGTTTCAAAAAGGAGAATTTCAATAGTCTGGCACCCATTGGTCTGGGACAAGTGATAAAATTTTTTTTTATCTTCTCTTATTTGACATTGGCCAGATAATCCTGGATTCATCTGTTGCTCTTCACGTTAACCTTCCATATTTCCATCATTCTTGCAGGGAGCTTCCTGCCATCTTGTATTGTCCAAATTGTTATTTTTCAGAGAATGTTAGGCTACTTTCACACTAGCGTCAGTACAGGTCCGTCGCTATGCGTCGGCGCGACGTACCGACGCACGTTGTGAAAATTATGCACGATGTGGGCAGCGGATGCAGTTTTTCAATGCATCCGCTGCCCATTCTAAAGTCTGGGGAGGAGGGGGCAAAGTTGCGGCCGCGCATGCACGGTGGGAAATGGCGGATCCGACGTGCGAAAAAACATTCCCTTGAACATTTTTTTCATGCCGACGGTCCGCCAAAACACGGCGGATCCCGTGCACGACGGACGCGACGTATGTCCATACGTCGCAATCCGTTGGCAATACAAGTCTATGGGGAAAAAATGCATCCTGAGGGCACATTTGCAGGATGTTTTCTTTTTCCCAAAACGACGGAGCAGCCACGACGCAAGTGTGAAAGAGGCTTTAACGGACAATGCCCCATGTATAGGACTGATGGTGCCCATCATTGTGGATCACAAGAGTACCTTACTTGTGTAAAATACTTGATCAACTAAACTCTACAGAGGACATCTACACATCGTAATGAGCCTGGCATCTTCAGAGACTGTATTAGAGGACCATGGGCAAGACCTAAAACCAAGATCCAGTCATGGATCTGTGAGGTCCTACTTAGCTGCTTGTTTCCCGTTATGTACATGGTAGAAAGGAGAGACGGTTCTTGGAGTCTCATCGCAAGGTCAAACCAAACTCTAGAGGACATCTACTCAATCTAGATGTCAAGAGCCTATATTTGAGGACAATGTGCCAGTCCTAAAACCAAGATCCAGTCATATCTTTGTTAGAAAGAACAAGCGAAGCAAAACCTATCATGTAAAGAACGGGAAACAATAGCTAAGTAGAACAATGGTTCTAGCCATGTCGGTGCTTCATCTCCCGGTGGTCACAGGACAGTTGTATGTCACATAAGCAACCACTGATCGGTTGCAGCCTCAATACTTCCATCAGATGGAACTCTGAAGGCCATCAGAGGTGGCTGTTTGATATATCACATGAATGCTGAAGCCACTCACCGGTTGCTGATCGGCTGCAGCCTTCACGCTTCCATCGGAGGTTGCCAATTATGTCACGTGAGCGCTGCAGCCAATTATAAGGGCGCCGATCCTCTGAAACCTTCCTACATCTGCCAAACAGAACTGTGAAGATTGCCGCTCATCAGCCACCGACAATTATGTCGCGTGAACGCGGCAACCAAAGTCACATGATCCCACCAGACCTGATATTTTCGATATGCTCTGCCTAAACATCACAATTTACGCTTTCGTCTTTTTCACTTCCAACCCATTAACTTCAAGAACTGACTGTTCACTTGTAGCCTGAGATATGCCACCTCTTGACAGCTGTCATTGTCACAGTGTAAATGTTATTCACGTCACCTGTCATTGGTTTTAATGTTATGGCTGATCGGTGGAAGCGACTGTCTTTTTTTCTCATTTTCGATAACTCTAGAGAATACAAACACCTTTTTATGCGCGGAATAACCTTTGGCCACAAGGTGGTGTCAGAGAGCCGTACAAAGATCAGAGCGCAGGTTACATCTGACAATGGCGAGGACCAGACATTTAACCCTTCCAGGGTACCGCTCCTCGCTACAGTTTGTCATAGCAACAGCAGACGTAATGACGTATGGGAAGGTGTAAGTCGTCTCTGATCTACGGCCATAAACATTTTTATACCAGTAATCGACCCCCCCCCCAAAAAAAAAATAGAGGTCGTCTTATCTCTCGGCCTTCTGGGCCATATTTAATATTAGGTCTGATTTATCACAATAGGGTACAAGGAAAATTATCTATGTTGCCCATAGCAACCAAACTCAGAACAGAGTATTTAGGAAAAAAAAAAAAAGTACTCTGGTTGGTTGCTAAGGACAACAAGGCTGGTCTTTCTTAGGGCTTTCTGTGCTGTGATTGGTTCTTATGGGTATTATGTATTTTTTTATTTATGTATTTTTTTTTTTAACAGTTTCTTTGGGCCAGAGCAGGACATCTGGGAGTTTTTTTTATATGGTAGAAATCAAAATTATATATTTTGTTTTAATATATGATGATTTTTAGCACTTGCAGCTGTAAGAATTGTAATATGAATCTGCTCGTCTGTACTATTTGATAAAATATGTCTTACATAGATTGGCAGCCATTATAGCAGATGTGGTGACAGTACTACAAGAGACTGACTTTTTGAGCAGAGAAACAATGATTTTTGCTTCTTTACTGGAATTTACTTTTGCTCTTCTATCATTTTGTAAACACATCCAAGGTTTTAACTGGGTGGTATAAGGAAACGTGGATTCTGAGACTTCTTTCAGAGCCATACATATTGACCCGACACTAGTGTGTTGTCTATGATCTCCAGCTGTACCTACTGGGCACCATCTGAAGAGGTGACACTTCGTGGAGTACTTTGGTCAACTCTAAAGCCCCCCATAAGCCTTAGATGAGCGTTGGCCCAACATTAGCTCGCTGGCAGCTAACTCGACAGTTTTTCCCATCAGGAATCCACGATCTGCTGAGTACTTCTGTGTTCTCAGGGAGAAAGCGTCTAACACATCTCTGGTGGTGGCTTAGCTCAGGGCAAACAAAAGGATTCAGGGAGAACAAAAGGATCAGTCCGAAATCAGACATACTGGATTCAACGTCCCGGCAATCATTTGTCAGAGAATTTCGACCAAACCATTGATAGTCGGTATGGTCAGACATACTGGTTCCTCAACGAAGTCAGACATACTGGACCCTCAACTTCCCGGCAATCATTTGTCAGAGAGTTTCGACCAAACAGTTGATAGC
The DNA here is from genome assembly GCF_051348905.1 of Ranitomeya variabilis. Taxonomy (NCBI): domain Eukaryota; kingdom Metazoa; phylum Chordata; class Amphibia; order Anura; family Dendrobatidae; genus Ranitomeya; species Ranitomeya variabilis. Next base: position 198,327,520 of record NC_135239.1, read on the forward strand.
TGGTATGGTCAATCAGACATACTGGATCCTCAACTTCCCGGCAATCATTTGTCAGAGAATTTCGGCCAAACAGTTAATAGAAGGTAAGGTCAATATCAGGCATACTGGATTTTCAACTTCCCGGCAATCATTTGCCAGAAAGTTTCGGTCAAACCGTTGATAGCCAGTATTGGTCAATCAGACATATTGAATCCTCAACAAAGTCAGAGATACTTGATCTTCAACTTCCCGATAATCACCTGTCAGAATTTGGGCCAAACTGCTGATAACTGGTATGGCCAATATTAATCCGTGTATGGGGGGCTGTTATACTGTTAATTACAGATACAATGCCTCCACCAGTGGCTCAGTTACATTGGCAGTACCAATACAAGGAATTACATGTGAACGTGGAAAAAAGGGTTGGCACAGGAATGCCATATAAGAGATAAGTGGAATATCGTACTTTGTGGTCACAGAACACATCAGATAACTCCGTGAATCTTTATCCAACGTTATTTGTTGATCACAGATTACCAAGTATCTAATGCGGGAAGATCTAGCGTATATACTGCTGTGCCGTAAAGCACCGGATAGCTTCCCTGCACCGCTCATCCCCGCAGAGTTACACTTTCATTTGCCTGGATTAGGAGACTTTATTGCTCTTTCATATCAGAGCTTTCCTTTTCGAACAGACCTGTATCCCAGTCCCAATAATCGTGATCCTGGTAAGGGAGAAAACGCCATTAAAGTCTATAGTTGTGATGCATGTCCAAGAAGCTGTACTACAACACCCTACACCAACTCACTATGAACTAGTGCACAGGAAAATGACGACCTATCCAAGCTCCTCCATGTCAAAGAGAAGAACTAATTAGCTGCTGATAGTAAGCTACGGTTTAGGACGTGTTTATACGTTTACGCTTCTTCCTTCTAAAAAGAGTTGTGTAAATCAATTTGCACATCCCAGTGGTCTGTGGCCTACGGACCGGAGGGAAAGAACAGTCACTTACCTGACGGCATACGTGGCCCTTCTTTGATTAGTCAGCCTGTCGCAATTAAGATGTTGTCTGTGCCATACATCATATGTGGGCAATCTCTATCTCCAGCGCATGCACCATTATGGACCAATACTTGAAACTGCCCATGTATGATACGATGTACAACTTTTTTTTTTTTTTTGAAGACTACAATTACTCTTGGAGAATTAAGCAATTGTAAGTCTTAATACCTCTTAAAGGGTTAATCTTCATAGTGAACGTTATCAAACTCAGTGGGGTTCAGACTATTGTGAGATGGATGTACATGTGTGGCTCATCTTCTATAAGACTGTCGGAGATAGACGGACCATCGTCTTTCTCCCACAATCCCATAAAGGATGAATGGCTCGGTGGAGCGCATGCGCAAGCACCACTCCATTCTGATCTGATATTTCCGAGCCCCATTGTTGAGGATAGATGGCAGATGACTTGCAATGTTGGGAATAACACTATCTCCTATCCACCCCCTCAAGATCGGGGCTCTGAAACACCATCTGAATGGAGAGGCGCTCTGCGCTGTTCATTCTCTATTGCACTGGTGGAGAAAGTATATTGCAGTTTTCAATTATCACCGGCAGTGAATGGAGTATTGGGTGTGCATGCATGCACCATCCTGAAGGGGTATTTCATAGCTCCATTCTTGGGATCATTGGGGGTCAAAGTAGTTTGATAACTATCACTGTGAAGAATAAAAAATGTAAAATTATAGAGTTTAAGTCTGCAAATTCAGTGGGGGGCTCTGAAACAGTTTCAGGATGGTGCAATGGCCATACACTAACACCCATGCTCCATCCGCCGCAGATAATGAAGTACCGCTATCCATTTTCTCCAGCAGTCCAATAGTGAATGAACAGAGCATGCGTTGGCACTAGTGAGGAGAGAACGTGCTCGGGCAAGGTGTTATCTGAGCATGCTCGTGTGCTAACCGAGTGACTTCAGCGTGCTCGAATAATATGTTCGAGTCCCCGCGGCTGCATGTCTTGCAGGGATTGCCTGAATGTTAGGCAATCCCTGTTGAACTGCCGCGAGACATGCAGCCCCGGGGATTCAAACATATTATCCGAGCATGTTCGCTCATCACTAGTGGGCACCTCTCCATTCAGATGGGGAGTTTCAGAGCCTTAATCTTGAGAATGGGAGATAGAGGGTAAATCTTAACATTGTAAGTTATCTCTTATCCATCCTCAAGAATGGGGCTCTGAACTACCATACTGGAATGGAGTGGTACCGGCACATGCGAGGCACCGCTCCATCCATTCTCTATGGGTCTGTAGGAAAAAGACGATTCCTGTACTTCACCATCTCTGACAATCTTATAGACAGTGAATAGAGTGGTGCACTGACTTACGGCCACGTCTGCATTCCGACAAGGTATTTCCGGGTCCCGTTCTCGGGATCAGTGCGAGTCCCAGCAGTCTCATCTCACAGATTAATAAATTGCAATGTTGGGAATAACTCTAAGCAAGGGCTTTACATGTGTTGGAGAACTTGAGCTCAGCATGTTATACAGAGATTGTACGAAATAAATCAGTGCAGAATGTAAGACCTAAAAACAGAACGATGAGGAAAGGTGGAGATTTTTTTATTTGTAGCATAGTACACCATCACGGAGGCAAGAAAACGTATCTCGATATAATCCGAGACAACCGTACGGCAGGCGGCCATTCTGGACACCTCAAGAAGAATATTCTTATTGTTGTTCTGCATCCACATGTCTCGCAACAAAACATAATAATCAGCCGTCTCGGCAGGTGGACATCCTCTTGATTAGTCAAGTAAATATATGCAATTAGAAAGTTGCCATGTTCAAAGGGAGCGGTAATCCCTTCCTTATCCCCTGATCAAACAGCCTGTAATTATTAGACACAAAATCCCCCTAAATCACAGCAGATTTGACTGATTAAAACTTTCTTCATCAAGACATTGTGTAATTCACCGAATGAGGACAAAGATTATTCGGGCGGCTGCAGAGCTGCATTCTCCGAGCTGTTCCTAGTCAGGACTGCAATGTGTGGGAAGACCCTTTACTTCTTAAAGGGGTACGGACCTGATCTACTTAGACTAGGAGACTGTAAAGTACTTCAGTGACCTACAGGGATAAGTATTACACACTCACACTGATGCTAGGTTACATTGTGTCTACTATTCTGCCACTTTTAGAATAGCTTGAAAGAATTCTGCTGCTTTGCTGTTGGCTCTCAGGTTGTTTCCCTTGGTGCGTTGAGGTCTGCACAGAGAATGATTAAGCAGTGCATTTTGGAAGATGGCTCGTTTTTGTTGTCTGGCACACAAACCTCTATCTAAAAACCCAGCTAGCTGTAAGGGGTGCACGCAACAATACGACTGATTATTAATACAGTATATATACATTTTTAATGCCAAAGCAAGTTGAGCAGCATGTATTTTTTGCTGCAGAATAAAAATAAAAAAGTATAACACATGAGAGCAGGATGAAATTACACAGGGTTTGTTTGTCGTCACAGACCAGGCAAGGCCTGCATAGGAGCTGCATACTCAAAACGGTAGATTTCTAATAAAGACCATTTGCAACAATACTTTTTTTTATAAAATTAAAAAATAAATAAAAATAAAATGATTTGGTCTGTACTCTGACAGTCTAACCTGGATGTGTCGAACCGGCCTTAGACAGGCCTGAGATCCTTGAAACTGGAATAGCCCTTCAAGAATAATTACCAGAGTAAACCCATTGCTCTCACTCAGGGCAACAGTCATGTTAGATATAAGACATATAGGGTTCCCCCTGGATGCACCCATAATTCAGAGGCAGGTAATCCCATCTTGTATATTTATGATATATCCACAGGATGTGCCATAAATGTATGGTAGAGGCGAGCCTCGCCGATGGGACCACCAGTTGTGGTCGGAATTCCTATTTATTTGTATAGGATTTCCAGGAGTCCTGTTCTCCATGGTCTCGCGGCGCAATACATATAGGGATTGCCTATCAAACAGGCAATCCCGGCATGTCTTGTGGCTGTCGAATAGCCGCGAGACATGCAGCTGCGGGGATTCGAACATACTGTATATACTCGAGTATAAGCCGACCCGAGTATAAGCCGACCCGAGTATAAGCCGACCCCCTAATTTTGCAACAAAAAACTGGGAAAACTTATTGACTCGAGTATAAGCCTAGGGTGGAAAATGCAGCAGCTACCGGTAAATGACAAATAAAAATAGATACCAATAAAAGTAAAATTAATTGAGACATCAGTAGGTTGTGTTTTTGAATATCCATATTGAATCAGGAGCCCCATGTAATGCTCCATACTGTTCATTATGGCCCCATAAGATGCTCCATACAAAATAGGCTCCATATAATGCTCCATACAGTTCATTATGGCCCCATAAGATGCTCCATATACAAATATGCCCCATATAATGCTCCATGCAGTTCTTTATGGCCCCCATAGATGCCCCATATAAATGTTCCATGCAGGTCTTTATGGCCCCATAGATGCTCCATATAATGCTCCATGCAGTTCTTTATGGCCCCATAGATGGCCCATGCAGTTCTTTATGGCCCCATAGACACTCCATATAGCATTGTGCCACATGTAATGCTGCTGCTGCACTAGGAAAAAAAAAAAAATGACATACTCACCTCTCGTCGCTGCCCCTCAGCGTCCAATCTCTCCGCACTGACTGTTCAGGCAGAGGGCGGCGCGCACACTAATACGTCATCGCGCCCTCTGACCTGAACAGTCACTGCAGAGGACGCGGAAGACGAGGCGGTGGTGGAACGAGGAAAGGTGAAAATGACATACTCACCTGCTCCCGACGCGGTCCCTGCATGTCCCACGTCTCCGGGAGCAGCAGCTTCTTCCTGTAGTGAGCGGTCACGTGGCACCGCTCATTACAGTAATGAATATGCGGCTCCACCCCTATGGGAGTGGAGTCCATATTCATAACTTTAATGAGCGGTACCAGTGACCGTTGAACAGGGGAAGAAGCTGCAGCTCCCGGAGACCCCCCCGCCTTCCATAACTCGAGTATAAGCTGAGAGGGGCACTTTCGCCCATTTTTTTGGGCTGAAAATCTCGGCTTACACTCGAGTATATACGGTAGTTTTCGAGCACGCTGGAGACACTCGGTTAGCACACAAGCATGCTCAGATAAGGCCCCTTTCACACAAGTTTTTTTGCTGTCAGTCACAATCCGTTGGCTCGACGGATCCGTCGCAGATTGTGAAAAACTGATGCGACAGATTTGTTTTTTCAACGGATCCGACTAGCGGATCTGGCTAAATAAATCGGAGCATGCTCAGTAAAAAAAAAAACGGAATCCGTCGCCAGATTCCGTCATTTGACGGATCCGGCACCCATAGGCTTCCATTTGAGCAAACGACAGACGGCGTCGGATCCATTGCTGTCCATTTTTTCGACGTACACAAAAAACGTTACTTCGTCCGTTGTCTCTGGCCGTTGGACAAACAATTTTCGATGGATCCTGCGAATGACTGATGAAACGTGAGCCATCCGTCACAATCTGCCGCTAATGCAAGTCTATGAGAAAAAAACGGATCCAGCGACATCCGTTGCCAGACTTGTTTTTTTTCAAAATTCGACGGATTGCGACTGATCGCAAAGAAACTGATGTGTCAAAGGGGACTAAGACCTTATCCCAGCACGTTCACTCATGGATACTCTCGTGTGTTGGGTATTATGTCGTATGCCCCAGAAGACAAAAGAAACAATGCAAAAGAAAACATTCTTCGTTGGTACCATATATAAATGCATAATACATTTATGCCAGGCTGTACATTACTCCAGGCTCTTACGCACACTCCACACATCGCCTTAGGTTTCCACCTGCTGCACAGTCTTCCTTCATATCATTGGGATTCAGTAAACATGGAACAATATGTCTTTTTTCCTTCCAGTATAAAATGCAGGCGTATTCCTCAAATCTCCGAAGGACACCATGCACAGTATACACCGGCACTGCTGAGCTCAGATAACATAATACTGAGGTTGCCAGCTCCTCCTTTGTTGTGCGGTGGCTCTTTGAAGAAGGCCGCTTTGGGCAATGCAATAGAATTGTGAGAAGACTGGAAAATGTGTCTGTGTAGAACGGTTTGTCTGAAATTCTCCCCCCGACTAGAGTTTCAACAGCTTGTGGCATCTTCTGGATCCTGACCGGGCTACTGATAACACGAGGCAATGCTGAGCATCACACGTTAAGATTAAAGATGTCAGAATCAGTTCCAGCAACCTAAAGATAAGAGTAAACGGCAGCACGACATCTACTACCGTAAAAAAATAATTATGCCCATTTAAAGGGGTTTTTCTGTTCTTCAAAAATGTGTCTAATATGTAAGAAACCGAGACATTAAACGTTTATACTAGATCCCTGGAAGGCTACATCCGTACGATGTCATGGTTGCCACTGGGTGTTGGGTCCCTTTAATCAAACTTTACCGAGGCCTTCAACCACTCACACACGGTGCATCGCTCCTGTGCCCGAGATGGTACACTGGGACACAAAGTACTTATAATGTAAAATTGAGGTTTTTTTTAGTATGTTGATTGGATTATTGAAAATATTTAATATTAATGTTGATCTATCACCTGGTATCATCTGTAGACCTGATGATGCTTCTGTATTTACTTTGAATATTCATGTCAGGATGGCTGTATACTCCTTTATGAAGGGTTATCTATATACTTACCCTGAGCGACAACTCCTCAGTGTCCTCTTTGCTGCTGCTGAATCTGCCCCCACTTTGCATAACTGACAGCTACTCAGTGCTGTCAGTCCTTATTGATGAATCTGCACCATCCTATACCGACAGCTCCTCAGTGTCTCTCCTCCCTGCTGCTGAATCTCCACCCACCTAGCCTGAGTGACAGCTCCTCAGTGTCTCTCCTCCCTGCTGCTGAATCTCCATCCACCTAGCCTGAGTGCAGCTCCTCAGTGTCTTCTCTGCTGCTGAATCTCCACCCACCTGGGGTGAGTGACAGCAAATCAGTGTCCTCTCTGCAGCTGCTGAATCTGTCCCCACTTAACTGAAAGCTCCTCAGTGCTCCCCCTCCTTAATGATGAATCTGCACCATCCTATACTGACAGCTCCTCAGTGTCCCTCCTCCCGGTTGCTGAATCTCCACCCATCTAGCATGAGTAACATCTCCTCAGTGACTCATCACCCTGCTGCTGCTGAATCTCCACCCACCTAGTCTGAGTGACAGCTCCTCAGTGTCTCTCCTCCCTGCTACTGAATCTCCATCCACCTAACCTGAGTGATGTCTCCTCAGTGTCCCTCCTCCCTACTGCTGCTGAATCTCCATCCACCTAGCCTGAGTGACAGCTCCTCAGTGTCCTCTTCTACTGAATCTCCACCCACCTAACCTGAGTGACAGCTCCTCAGTGTCTTCTCTGCTGCTGAATCTCCACCCACCTAGGTTGAGTGACAGCAAATCAGTGTCCTCTCTGCTGCTGCTGAATCTCTTCCCACTTTGCTTAACTGACAGCTCTGAGCACTACCTTACCTTACTGATGAATCTGCACCCTCCTATCATAATTGACAACTCCTCGGCATCCTCGACCCACCTAGCATGAGTGACAGCTCCTCAGTGTCCTCCTCTCTGCTACGGAGTCTCCAGCCTCCAAACCTGAGTGACAACTCCTCAGTGTCCTCCTCCTTGCTACTTCTTATTCTCCACCCATCTTTCATAACTGACAGCCCCTCAGTGTGCCTCCTCCTAGCTCCTGCTGGTGTTTCATACTGCACCTACGGACGAAGACCAAATACATTCATTTGGACTCATGAGTATCTCTCTCTTCAGCTGGACTCACAAAATACTGGTCAGAACAGTCATTCTGACATGGATTTTCATAGTAAGCACACTAGCATCATCTGGTCAGGTATACAGATTGCATTGTGAATTCTGGTAACAGATCAGTTTTAAATCGAAGAGTGCTTGTTTCTGCACAAAGCCAAAGCACAATTTTTTTTCCAGGCTATGCGCCAATTATGACCCTACTGTACAAGTTGCATGTCTAGATTTAGCACATTACACAATCTTTCACTGCCGCAAACTTGGGAGGAATGATTTTGATAATCAAAAGGAGTTTATCTATTGGGGTTCCAAGTTCAGGATCATCATCTAATAATCGGACTGGAGAGGGGCTACAAGGGGGAATCAACACATTTGTGCGTTACAAATAGGTTGCAGATGCTCAAAAAGGTCTTCCCATGAACGATGTACATTTTAATCAATAGACCTTACTATCTTACTCCAGCAGCATTTTTTTAATCCATAGATCTTGGAATAACAAGTTCCACAACTGGATGTCTTAAAAAAAATGTTCCTGTGCTCAAATAATCTTATAACTATGCCCCTGCTATGTTCTATCTTACATGTGGTGTTCAACTATGCAAAGCTGCTCCAGTTCATGATTGGCACATACCAGGGAAGGAAGCATAACAGAGCATGTAGATGACACAGCAGGGGCTCGTACCTGCTGCTTTCTGTGAGGTAACACATTTCTCTGCCTGTTTGTTTTATCAAAGCAGCCAGTGTTTCTGCCATGTCTTCAGACCAGTGAGTTGATCATAAAGCAAGACAGTGATGTAGGAGTTCTGAGGGCCGCTGATCCCATACATCACTGACTTTATTTATGATGAGCTCACAGGACTGGTGACAAGGCTGAAACACTCGCTCCTGTGACAAAACAAACGGGCAGATAAATATGTTACCGCACAGAAAGTGGCAGCTGTGCGCCCCTAATGTGTTGTCTATATGCTCATGCTGAGGGTCCTAGCAACATGATACAAGGGTCCCAAAGCTGATCACAACTTAACAAAAAGGAATTATCCAAAGAGACTCTCTATATAGATATTTATATAATTCCGCGCTTTTATGTTTATTAAGCTTTGTTATTGTTTTGCATTGTCTCTATATTTAAAGGATATAATGATATATCTACCTTCATATTTTTACGTTATAAAATTTCTCATGTGCATGTACACAAAGTAACTAAACACCTGATGATAAGCTCCTTGTATCCTTATAACTGGAGCCGGTGAGGCTTGGGAGAACATTTATAATATCAATACCTGAATTTACTGAATAATTTTTGCATCGTCGGCAAGATTCCGAGTTATATGTGCACTTTTTGGAATATTCGGCTAAACTTTTGCCTGCCATCAGCATTGCTTACGCTGCACTTGTCATTGTGAATTAGCATTTCCTGGCGCAGACAGTGTGCGCATCAACAACCGCCTAAACAATGTGATCGCTGCTCGTTTCAGAGATATTCATCCTCATTTTTATTTAACTTTTCAGATCTAATAACAGCAACAACCTGAGAGCAAGAAAATAAAACCACGGGACTCGAATAAGAAGTATAAACTGTAAGGATCAATACTTATTGGGGGGCTCTGCTCATCAGGAACACTTTGGTCATAAAATTCAATGCCAGATCTTGACTGACGGAGGAGTGGGACGGATTTAAAGGTATTGTCCAGGGAAAAAAAAAAGTTATCACTTATCTACAAGATAGGTAATTCATCAGTGGGGGTCAGACCACTGGTACCCACACCGATAGGCAGCACAGGGAAAAAGCAAAGTGCAGAGCTCAGCAGCCCCATGGGAAAAAAAATAGAGCGGCGGTCAAGCATGCACTCTGCTGTTCCGTACAACCGGGGATTAAAGTGCCCTGTTCTGATCATCGGTGCAGTAGTCGGACCCCCACTGACCAAAAGTAATTACCTGTATTATAACCAAAAATAATATTAGAACTAGTGATAAGGACTTATAGGAGGTGCACAGCCATTAAAATGATACCTGTCTTGTAGTAATCAGATGTGCCAACGATAGGAAATCAAGCATTCAAACTGCATGCAAATTAGTCTGAAAGTGCACTAGGGGTGTGTCAGAGCGCTTGGTGAGTACCGATAAACCCCCAATTATTTTAGGTAATGCGGTTACCCATCTTATAAAGTGATGTCGCTAGGATAGTAGGACAGTGTCACTTAAAGAAGTGGTCCAGGTTTAAAAAACGACTGCTTTCTTCCAAAAACAGCACCACACCTATCCGCAGGTAGTGTATGGTGCGCTAAATTAAAACGGACATAACCAGAAATAAAACCTGCATTTTGTAATCCAAATCAACCCTTTTAATAATGGTGGGGGTCCAACTTCAGGGACCCAAGCAGTTCTGATAATATAGGGGAAGTGAAGGTGGCCAACTGCAGCTCCAACCAGGTGGCCCGCTGCGCTGCTGTGCGGGAAAAATGAGGAAACGGATGCACCACTACACCAGCACTATATCCACTTCTTTCTCAGGAATGTTGAGGTCCTGGTATTCAGACTCTCACTGATCAAAAATTATGGAATATGACTTCACCTTATGAAATGGGAGTCATTATTTTTTGTAATAAGGGTAAGAGAATCGCCTGTCATTTGCCTCTCCGTTTCCAAGAGCATAGCGACAGTCTAGTTGATTGACAGGAGTTGGAGGTGAATTCGGAGTGCAGGCTCATGTGTATCTGAATGTGAGTCAGATGCGGGATCCTCCACTCTTGACCACGGGTGTTATGTGCCACTACAACAGTGCATGCAACCGCTGTGGGGGTCTCTGAAGAGAGGGGGTACCCACTTTTGGTTGGACAAGGCCCAATTTTAATGAGTCGTTAGAACTTGCAGTGAGATGTCATCTATAAAGGGACTGTAATGTTTGCAAATCAAGAAGTAAAATATGTGGTCAAATCATGGGAAGAATGCACAAGAAGTGAAGGACAAGGAGGACAAGAAGGACAAGGAGGACAAGAAGGACAAGAAGGACAAGAAGGACAAGGAGGACAAGAAGGACAAGAAGGACAAGAAGGACAAGGAGGACAAGAAGGACAAGGAGGACAAGGAGGACAAGAAGGACAAGGAGGACAAGGAGGACAAGGAGGACAAGAATGACAAGGAGGACAAGAAGGACAAGGAGGACAAGAAGAACAAGAAGGACAAGAAGGACAAAGAGGGCAAGAACCTCCTGCCATATATAGGTGAGGGTGAGGAGTATGAGGATTATAGTTGAGCAGTTCCTGAAAGGGCCCTCATTTTTATCTCCCAATGATGGATGGATGAAAATGGTGATGGCAGTATATTTACCAAGACTCCTGTAGTGATTAGTGGAAAGACACCGGAGATTCTTTTTCATCTCGCAGAATTCATACACTTAGAGAAAGCTTTGGAGGAATAATTGTGCGCTGTGTTTTCCTGACATATTTTGATAGCTCGGTGACAGCAAATTAGCGGCCTTCTTAAACATGGCGTTTATGGGTGAAAATTACTAATGTTTAGAGGAGCCTTGATAGGCTACAGAGTTCATTTTTCTCTCTCACTTTCTCTTTTATATCTTCCAACAAAAAGAAAAAGAAACATAGGAAATCTAGACACACATTCACCTTTGGGATGTTGAAAAGAAGGACACGTTCCTCTTTGCTGTGACGGGGACAAAATTTAATTGAATTTAATCTAAGAGCTGAACTTCTGCGTGCTGGTTTTTGAGGTGCAAATGACAGGTGGAGAAACAACAACAACAAAAAACCTCAACATCCTTTTACCTAAAAATTTCTTTTTAAATGGAACTATTCTAAAATCGCAATTTCTAAAAAATGTATATAAAAGCTAAAAGTAACTTGAAAAAGGACTTTAGCAACAGGGCAGCTGCATTCAGTCAACGACAAGGTAATCGTATTGAGTTGCTGCTTGAGAAGTTATTCCATAATCACTACTATTGTGCCAATTTGTACGGCACTGATCAGACTAGATTTTTTTCCAAGTTTTTTCAGAGAAAAGGAACATTTGCAATCAGATAAGTATGATCCTGACTGCTATAAAAGATGCAAATCCTATTGTGTCATATGGACTTCATGTAGGTCATCCATATTACATGGACAGATACATATATATGAATGCTGCAAGCTTAATAGGGGTCCTACTATCAACATTCATAAGTTATTCAGAGGATTGGTATTAAAGGGTAATTCCCCCCCAAAATCAAGCTATCCACAGGATAACTCCACAGGGAATAACTTGCTGATTGCTGAGGATCTGACCACTGAAACCTCCAGGAATCCAGAGAAAAGGGCTTCACAGCCCAATTCTGCTCATTGTCTATGGGACTGTTGAATACAGTACTACTTCCCTCAGTCCCATTGACAACGGGAACAAAGGCCGAGTACATGTAGCTACCTCTGCGCGACATTTAGGCCGGAGCTGCTCATTCTCAGAATCGCTGGAGAATAACCCTTTAAATACCTGATTACTTGGATTCATGCTAAGAGTACCTCTATTTTAGTTATTATAAGAAATCCCACTGAATAGGCATTTAAAGGATTATTCTAAAAAAATAAGTTATCCTGTATCCATAGGATAGGGAATACATTTCTGATACCTGCACACCTGAACACAGTGATCCCAAGAACATGGCACTACAACCCCGTCCTTAATGGAGCAGAGGTGCGCATGCTAGGCCACCGATCCATTCATTGTTGATAGGATGGACGGAAACAGCTCAGCGTTGTACTCAGCAGTCCCACAATGAATGGAGCAGAAGACAAACATGCGCACCACCACTCATTGCAAGATAGGGGATCACTTAATTTATTGGAAATTACCCTTAAAATACTTGATCACTAGGACTCTTGCTGAGAACTGAAATAGGGGTACTAAGTTCACAGTTCCTCCTTAAGATTGTTCTAGTAGTAGTTATCAATGTAGCACCCAGACACAGTTCCCCTTTCATATTTTATGGCTAGCCAATCTTAACTCATCAAAATCAACTGATCCAAAACACACTATGGAAACAAGTGTATAGTGCCGGATACTGGGGTACAACTTAGCTTCTTTATGCATGTATCTCAAACGTAATCAAATTCTTTAAAAAAATAGAAATTTCCAGCAACAACAGCAGACGCAACAACAACAGACGCAACAACAACATACTGTAACTCAAGAGAATATACTGTGCTATTACCTTCTAGTCTGACCACCAGAGGTACTTTGAGCTCCAGCTCTCGGCATGCTTTGGTTATCCCATTGGCGATAATGGCACAGTTTACTATTCCTCCAAAAATGTTTATAAGAATCGCTTCAACCTGGAAAAAAAAAGGATTCAATTATTACATTTACCATTTCTGAACCAATAATATGCTAAAAGCTTAGAAACCATAGCACCGTCATAACAATATACTGAAACAAGTGTAGTGGAAGCTCCGTGAATAATGGAATTTCAAAAAGCATGTGGACCACACAAAAGGGCGCTTATAGGGCAATGTCGTCAGGAAAAAAAAAAAAAATGAGAAGCTAGTAAAAAGTCTCACCTTTGGAGGTTGTACTGTCGCTACAACTCCCAATAGAAGCATGAAAGATTTGGATAGCCAGATGGAAACGTTGCCGGTGTCCTAAATCCTCCGTCAGTTGTGTCAGACATTACTGGGAGAAGATTCAATGTGGTGGGAAAGGTGCGGCTGGCTACCCCTCAAATGGGACACTCGGAAGGTGCAGATAACCGGCTAAAGATTGTCCATGTGAATAAAGATTGTCAGCCGGTTATCGGTGATGTTCTGAGTGTCCCATTTGAGACAAAGTCACCTGCACCAAATCCACCACATTGAAGCTTCATGAATGATGGGGGTCTTGGATGAATTGTACTGTATGCACATTTTGCCCATGCGTTATGGAGTCTCCTGGATTTGTTCTAGCTGGAGAACCTTGTGTGAAGTAATAGAAATCTACTACTCTTAAAACATGGAGAACCAGACCAAATAAAGGTCCTGGCATAGCGGTGGCCAATTTGAATAAAGCCGCTGGCTATCTGTGGAGTGAGAAGGTTCAGCTATTTTCGGATGCTTTATTTTTAGGAAGAGGACCCCTTTACTTAGTATGAGTGCAGGTCCTACGAGGAACACAGCCAATTAAACATTTACGGCGGCTTCTAACACAATTCCACCATTCATGTAGGGAACACAAACAGAAGGGAGGATCCAGGAGTAGTTGCGGTCTTGCCTGTGGCCCACTTATGTCCCAGCACCTACCCGATATCTACACATCCTCTCCAATAGCAATTTGTACATAAAAAAAAATAAATACTAATACTGGGAATAAAAATCCAAAGCATTTGCTGTCTATGAAGATGTCTGAGATCTCAGAATGATCAAACAGTGATTAATACAGTTTTCTTTGTGTTTACGTGTGAAGCTTGGAAAACATCACCGGTACAAAAGCACATCTAATCAACATCTGAGACGTGCCGTGTTTTGCCTTAGTGAACATGAAAATTGTTGCCTCCTCCCTTATCTGTTCTGCGTGTTCCTCTAGGGATTCAACAGCGCCACACTTATTTATTTATTTTGCCAATTTACATGTTGATTCTACATCTAGATGAGAGATAAGGAGGATATCGGGCGCTAACACTATTTTGGGGTGCCTGGATAAAGCAAGGGTACCGCCAATTTTGCTGCTAAGTGCATCTCTTAGCAGAAGTGACTGTGGGAGACGTCCCCATTAGTGATAAGCGTATGTGCTGAGATAAGGTGTTATCTGAGCACGTTCGGGTGCTGAGTGTCTTCGGTGTGCTCAAATAATATGTTCGAGTCCCGGCGGCTGCATGTCTCGCGGATGTTCGACAGCCGCAACACATACAGGGATGGTCTAACAAACAGGGTTTTCGAGTGTTTTCATACATGCAGTTTAAAGAGCTGTAAAACTTTCTCCACCAGATATTCAAATTATTTTGCATCTTAAGCTATTATCATACAAAATTTTTCATGAGAAAAGGAAATAGAGCGGTTTTTCCACTTTTTTATTGTCAGAATGGGCTATTAAAATACATTTTTAAATTTGTTTCCCTTTCTGTAACAATTATTTTTATAGATCTTTTCTAGATCTTTTCTAGATCACTTTTTTTTTTTGACTGGGTGTGGCTAAAAAAACCAAGGATTTTTGAATGGAAGCAACTTTACAATCTACTTTTTTAATTCTATTTTTTTTTAAATTTATGGCACATACTGTGTTCCTTATATGGTTATAAAAGACCTTTGGAAGGCACTTCAACATTTCATTATTATTTTTTTTAAATCTGATTTCCCCTACAACTGAGGCTGGAATATTACCCCTAGTTACAGTGGAAATTGAGCCTCCTGGCAGCGTAGCAGAGTTGACAATCTCCTAGGACTAGACAGTGCCTGCTTCCTCCCTAGACCCAGCCAATGGCACTTCCTATATGCTGTATACACAGCCCTTATTCAGCACTATCTATACAGCGATCAGGAAGACAGAGACGGAAATAAACCCTCTGTGCCTTCTCTATTGGAAGCTGGATCATCTGCAATATGCACTGAGGTTTGAAAATGTCACTGCAGAGTCAAACGTGGACTCTCCCAGCCAAATCCCCAACAGCCGCTAAGGTAAGAAAGCGATTAGCAACATGATTGGAGATATGTTAGCGGTATTTTTACCGCTTGGTGCGTCGACTTGTCTTTGTGGGATAAGTTGCACATTTTATCCAGATTTAAGTAGTTGAACACCCAAGATCAGAGTTTGCTCTGATCTTGGCTGATGCCATTGAAGTGCAGCTTTCAACTACCACAGTCAAGTCTAAGGCTATGTGCACACGTCAGGATTTATTGTAGAAATTTCCTGAACAAAACCGGACATTTTCTGCAAGAAATCCGCATGCATTTTTTTCGCTTTTTTTTTTGCGGATTGTTTGCTTTTTTTCCCAGAGATTTCCCAATGCAATAATATAGTGGGAAATCCGCAAAATTAATGAACATGCTGCGTTTTTTACCGCGATGCGTTTTTTTTCGCGGAAAAAAAACCGTATCATGTGCACAAAAATTGCGGAATGCATTCTAAATGATGGGATGCATATGTATGCATTTTTTATGCGTTTTGAGCACGTTTTTATAGCGAAAAAACGCAAAAACCGCCAAAAATCCGCAACGTGTGCACACAGCCTTAATGTAGCTAATGGTAATTAATGTCACAGAACAACAAAAAAAAATTAAAAAACTGTTTTCATAATTGATTACTTTGTTATTAAAAAAAAAATAAACCAGAGTAATTAGAGAATAACAGGATTCAGTCACTATCTACATGAGTCAGGTGGAGAATTCATTGCAAGGTTTTACCATAATTTTACGAACCAGAGCCAACGGGTAAGAGTTAACACTCACTTTACCGATGCTTATATCCCCGTCATATTTCTGGCGTCTATTCTTTAGCCACTTGTCTCGCTCATTCCTCATAAATCATCAACAAGTGACACGATTTTCTGACGTTCAGAAACATGAGTTTAAGGCCGGCGTCACACTGGCGAGTTTTACGGACGTATGAGCGCAGAAAATACACCCGTAAAATATGCATAACACACGGCCCAATGATTCCCTATGTCCCAGCTCCTATCAGCCGTATTTTACTGATCCGTATTATACGGTTTTGTACGGCCGTACAAAATCGCAGCATGCTGCGTTTGTCACCGTATTGCGCAAAAAAATCGCCAATGAAAGTCTATGGGGGCGAGAAAAATACGGATTACACACAGACCAGCAGTGTGACTTGTGAGAAATACGCAGCGGTGTTCTATAGAAAAGCCGGTAATTCAATTGCCGGCTTTTCATTTCTCCTTCCCAAACCCAACAGGATATGAGACATGGTTTACATACAGTAAACCATCTCCTATCCCTTTTTTTTTTGCATATTCCACACTACTAATGTTAATAGTGTGTATGTGCAAAATTTTGGCCCTGTAGCTGCTAAAATAAAGGGTTAAATGGCGGAAAAAATTGGCGTGGGCTCCCGCGCAATTTTCTCCGCCAGAGTGGTAAAGCCAGTGACTGAGGGCAGATATTAATAGCCTAGGGAGCTACCATGGTTATTGGCCCCCCTGGCTACAAACATCTGCCCCCAGCCACCCCAGAAAAGGCCCATCTGGAAGATGCGCCTATTCTGGCACTTGGCCACTCTCTTCCCACTCCCGTGTAGTGGTGGGATATGGGGTAATGAAGGGTTAATGTCACCTTGCTATTGTAAGGTGACATTAAGCCAGATTAATAATGGAGAGGCGTCAATTATGACGCCTATCCATTATTAATCCAATAGTACGAAATGGTTAATAAAACACACACACATTATTACAAAGTCCTTTAATGAAATAAAGACACAGGTTGTTGTAATATTTTATTAGACTCTTAATCCACCTGAAGACCCTCGTTCTGTGAAAAAGTAAAAATAACAAATCAACAATATCTCATACCTTCCGATGATCAGTCACGTCCCACGATGTAAATCCATCTGAAGGGGTTAAATCATTTTACAGCCAGGAGCTGTGCTATAGCACTCGCTCCTGCCTGTAAAACCCCGGGTACTGAATGGAAAGCAGGGTGATCTGTAGTTACCTTGAGTTGCGGTGATGCGCCCACTGCTGGATGTCCTCATGAACTGGAGCCTTGGAAAAGTTCCCACGCTCGAGTTCACATGAGGACATCCAGCAGAGGGCGCATCACCGCGACTCAAGGTAACTACAGATCAAACTGCTTTCCATTCAGTACCCGGGGTTTTACAGGCAGGAGCGAGTGCTTTAGCACAGCTCCTGGCTGTAAAATGATTTAACCCCTTCAGATGGATTTACATCGTGGGACATAACGACGGAAGGTATGGAATATTGTTGTTTGTTTTTTTAACTTTGTTTCAGGACGATGGTCTTCAGGTGGATTAAGAGTCTAATAAAATATTACAACAACATGTGTCTATTTCATTAAAATACTTGTAAATAATGTGTGTGTTTTATTAACCATTTCGTACTATTGGATTAATAATGGATAGGTGTCATAATTGACGCCTCTCCATTATTAATCTGGCTTAATGTCACCTTACATTTGCAAGGTGACATTAACCCTTCATTACCCCATATCCCACCGCTACACGGGAGTGGGAAGAGAGTGGCCAAGTGCCAGAATAGGCGCATCTTCCAGATGTGCCTTTTCTGAGGTGGCTGATGTTTGTAGCCAGGGGGGGCCAATAACCATGCACCCTCTCTAGGCTATTAATATCTGCCCTCAGTCACTGGCTTTACCACTCTGGCGGAGAAAATTGCGCGGGAGCCCACGCCAATTTTTCCCGCAATTTAACCCTTTATTTTACAAGCTACAGTGCCCAAATTTTGCACTTACACACTACTAACATTAGTAGTGTGGAATATGCAAAAAAAAAGGGGATATGAGAAGGTTTACTGTATGTAAACCATGTCTCATCATGTCGGGTTTGGGAAGGAGAAATGAAAAGCCGGCAATTGAATTACCGGCTTTTCACATATATCGCGCTGAATTAAATATAAATACAGAATATATATATATATATATATATATATATATATATATATATATATATATATATATATATATGTATATATGTGTCTCAATGAGCACATAAATCCATTAGATGTCGGTTTTGCAAGCCTGCGAGAAAATATCGCAGTACGGATGCCATACGGATTACATCCGGAAGATGCCATGCACAAAATACGCTGACACACCCTGCCTACGGATGACATACGGATCACTATTTTGGGGACTTTTCTGCGTATTACGGCCGTAAAAAACGGACCGTATTTACATACGCTGAGTGTGACGCCGGCCTTAATCCTTTTTTTTCGGGCAGGAGTGAATTTGTGGTGGAGTAAAAAAAAAATAAAAAAAGCGCAAGCAGCATTTCACAGTCGGTAAGCTTTCCGAGAGCGCAGCATAAAAGCTGATTTTATTAAAAGTTCATTTCAAAAATACTAAAATTCCCCCACCCCCCCCGAGCTCTGGACGTAACCTCGTGTAATAGAAGCATAAACCACGCCATCTTTATGTAAACTATGTGCTGTTTGCATTTATGGCCCCGCATCGCTCTGAACGCTGTTAGTCAGGGTCAATTGACGAGGCAGACATTTTATCTGTGTTGTAAATAAGCTGGCGGAGTGGAGTTCTTTAAGCTAACTAACCACAGTATGTCTATAGCGGGAATGTGATGGAAGGATGATGAGCACGTAACCAATCCAAAGGCCTCTACTGTCCCGGGGACTCCTGAAAAAAGAGGAGACCCCAAGACTTGTAGGCTATTCTCATACATGATGGCACCCCTAAACAGGCAGGTAGAGAAGGCAGTGATGTCGAGACCGGAGTCGCAGACTCAAAACCAGGATCCATCAGAACTCTTCATGTCTCATGATCGAGGAAGAATTGGAGGAGTGGGGGGAGAGATCTATATATTAATAGGTTGAGAATATGTCTGACTTTTTCAAGCTGATTTATTTAAAAAAAAAAAAGAAAAAACATGAAAGTACAATGTAGTTTATGGCAATAATATAAAAACCTCCTGCAGCCATTAAAAAGAAAGCGCGTCAACAGTTCAAAATTGGCCAGTTTTTTTTGCTTATTTTATTCCCGCTGTTCTCCTCAGTATTCCGCTTTTTGTTTCTTTTTAATCCTCTATACGGTTCCCCAGATATAGGCTTTTTCGCTTCATGCTATTTTATATGGTTTTTACCAGGAGGGCGGTGCTCAAAAGGTAATTATCCAGAACAGCCTAAAGACACGCCCTAGAGGATCCTGTGAGCCAATAAAGATCATGAAAATCAGCACTAAAAATGCCCATGTCTCTGAAACCGCATATAAAGAAGGTCGGCATTCAGCGATAGGGAGGTGCTTGTAAAGAATTAAGTCAAAATACAGGATTCTCATAAGCTTGTCGCCGTGACAAAATTTATTGAACCCAATAGAATTTTTTTGTCAAATGTGATTGTGTATAATACAAAAAAAAAAAAAATGTATTCATTCGCATTAATTGTGACTTCTCATGATTTATTCAACTGTGACTTATACCGTTTCGGCTCATCCTGAGTCTTGCTCACATAGTCACAGTGTTCAAATGAAGGAAAAATACCTAAAAAAAACAAACAAAAAAAAACAACACCAAAATATGTTCACAGTACATCTGCCAGGGAATATGGCAGCTGTGTTTGGTGGGTATTCCGCTTGTTGTTTCTTTTAAATCCTCTATACGGTACCAGAGATATGGGGGTCTCCTTAATGATATTTTTAGGATTTGTTTGAACCAGGATGGTAGTACTCGAAGGGTAATTATTAGTGATTAGCGAGCACGCTCGGGTGACATCCAAGTATTTATGAGTGCTCGGAGATTTAGTTTTCATCACGGCAGCTGAATGATTTACAGCCATTAGCCAGCCTAAGTACATGTGGGGGTTGCCTGGTTGCTAGGGAATCCCCACATGTAATCAAGCAGGCTAGTAGCTGTAAATCATTGAGCTGCCTCGATGAAAACTAAATCTCCGAGCAGTCATAAATGCTCAGAGGTCACCCGAGCGTGCCCGGGAAAACCCGAGCAAAGAGTACACTAGCTCATCACTAGTAATTATCCAGAGAAGCCTAAAGACACGCCCCAGAGGATCCTGTGAGACAAACCCCCTTAGTTAATATATGAAAATTAGCACTAAATAAAAAATGTCCATCTCTCAAAACCATATGGCGGATTAAAAAAAACAAAAAAATTAAATCCTTAGTAGAGCAGTGGGGATAAAAAGTCAAAACGGGATCCTTCTGACCTAGTGACAGGCACACTTTAAAGATCACTGCCATTATGCACCGTAATAGTGGACTTGATCTGTTTACTCCCGGCAAAGTAAACTTTTACTTTCCAGTTAGACTCTTTGATGAAACATGAAATGCTTTTAACAAATCTGAGTGTATAAAACTTGAGCCCATACAGTGTTACGGATTGACTCCAAATTTATTCTGTAGCTGAAAGGCGACCCAAGAACCAAGGCAATGTCATTAACAATTATCTTTAGCATAAAATATAAAGTAAAGACTTCTACAAGTTGAAGTATCAAAAAGTCTCTGACTGCCCATCTCCAGATATCCATAGGCTACACGTACACTTGGGTGCTTTGGATACACTAGAATTTTACGGAGCTACAAGTGCTGAATACTGATCCACAGCTCTGGTGTATGGCGCTCTCCTGTGTGTTTAATTATCAGTCCATCAATTAATTCTTCTCACTATTATGTTTTCCATCTTGTCTTTGCGAGATTCATGACCACCGTCCTCGGCGGGCAAATGTATGCATTGTGCAGTTTTTTACAAGAGGATATCGATGAATCACACATCAACCATGAAGTCCATTTACATCTATCCGCTATTCCATAACATCATGCAGTGTAAGAATTTTTTTTTCTAGAATTCCATGTACTATTAATATAATAAGTACGGTATATACATTATTTAATGGATCCCATTCATTTTAACAGTAAAAAAAAACAAACAAAAAAACACTCCAGCGCTAGCAAGAAATAATCACTTGAGTAGTTAAAATTCTTGTATTCTTCAGTATTATAAATAAAATAAAGAAGCTTGGTAAGGATCGTGAGTGGAACAAAAAGTTATCTGCTCAATAATTTTATCATTTTTTCTATATACTATATTTTTTATGAAATGACAAAATCCTTGAGTTTTGAAAGCTACCATTAAATAGGGCACATTTTTTAAAAGTTTTTTTCATTTTTTTTTTTTTTTTTTTACATAACCACCCCTCATTTCCATCAGGACGCCCCTGAACGTACAAGCTTGGTCAATGAAAAATGTTGGGAGTATCACTTCCCAGAAGGCTTCTGCAGGGTCTGAAGTTCAGAAGATCTCCCCTTTTTTTCCTTAGAGAGTTGGAAAATATGCCATAGATGTTTATAAAGGCACATGTTCCACCGAGACATGAGTGTGTATGCACACATTGGATTGTCCATCTTACTGGAAGACACCATCTCGTTTTTAGTTTCCCCCTTGAATACGCCTCTGGACGTACAAGCTTCATCAATGAAAAATGTTGGGAGTATCACTTCCCAGAAGGCTTTTGCAAGGTCTGAATGAGTTCAAAAGGTCTCCCCTTTTTTCTGAGAGAGTTGGCAAATAAGCCTTAGGGGCTTACAAAGGCAGATGTTCTACCGAGACATGAGTGTGTGGCTGTCCACCTTTCTGTAGAATACCATCTTGTTCTTAAATCCCATACTTGGTGCTGGTTTATTCTACATATTTATGTCAGAGATTCACACAGTCACTGAGATGATGAGCTTGTTTGAATGGCTACAAAGCCTAGAGGACAATAAAATAAAATTAATAATCATCTAGTAAACCCCTACTGGTCAAATGCCACCACAGTGGTCCTGTCGAATTATTGCAGACTGTCCTGCAGTGACGAAGTCTGGACCACACGCACATGCTGCAGACAATCACAGGCGGCACTGGTCATGTACTGACAGCCCTACCCTCACCGATGTGGCCCGTGTATGGCTGCAGTAATCGCGTGCCTATGGTCAGCACATCACTGCAGGAAAGGCAGGCGACACCTTTATATGCACATGATGCAATCCGTGTCTGCTAGTTGGGCTCAGTCCTTCTCAGTACTTATCCACATGTATGTTACTTAACAATCGGTAAGGTTTTTAATATTAGAGTTAGGACTGTCCCAGTTAGGGTCACCGTGAAGTGGTGGGATGGCTTTTGCATTTTTTTTTTTAATAAAAAAACATGTTAACTAAGCACCCTATATTATTTTCATGCACTATTGCTGTTTATTTACTGCATGGTATCCAATCATTATGTTTCGGTTTTTGGTTTTAGTTTGTTCAGTGGCCAGTGTGAACGTGCGCTAACACACTGGATGCACAACAGTTTAAATCCCAGTTCATAACTTTGTTGTTTTTTTTTCAGTCTGTTGGCACCATGTGCATATAAACGTGTGTTCTGCCTTTACTTTGAACTGGTCATCGTATTGATGTGGTCTCCCTTGGCTGTGTGTCCACCAGTTGGGCCCAGTCCATCTCGGCCCTTATCTACATGCATGTCACTTGGCAAACGGTAAGGTTTTTAATATTAGAGTTAGGACTGTCGCAATTAGGGTCACCGTGAAGTGGTGGGATGGCTTTTGCATTATTTTTTCTTTGTAACTAAGTACCATATATTATTTTCATGCACTATTGACGTTTATGTATTTACGGCATGGTATTCAATCATTATGTTTCTGTCTTTGGTTTTATCCTGCTCAGTGGCCAGTGTGAACATGCGCTTACACGCTGCATGCATACCAGCTTATATCACAGTTCATACCTTTGTTATTGAAAAAAAAATAAAATATATATATATATATATATATATATATATATATATATATATATATATATATATATATATATATATATATATATATATATATATATATATATCAGATATGGAAATCCACAAAGAAAAATGGTCATCAAATGTAACGCCAGGGGAGAAGGCACTGGCAGACCTCCAGTATTATCTACTTAGGAAGTCAGAGGTGAGAAAGATCTGATGATACGATCTGCAGAACATTGTGAATCTATGTTCTTCTCATCTCTTTCCCTTCTCGTGGTGGAACAACAATGGCAGCCAGCAAGAAAGCGAGGAAGTGTGTAATAAAAAGCACATCCGCAGCGGCGATTTCTCAGCCCCGTAATAAGGGGTAAAGGCAACGCGTCTCCGTCTGAAGCTTTGGATTTGGAGATGGATTGCAGCTTTCTATCATCATTAGCCGGAGAATTAAAACGAGGGGAATCGTCAACGTCTTCTTCCCTTGCAGCACATTTATAAATCTATAAAGAGGACGTCTAACTGTCTGCGCCTCCGAAGTGCGAGTCTACTGGGTATCCTCTACATCCTGCCCATCGAAGCAAAGGTTAAACAGAACGGCTGGGACCTTTCTCTTGTAATGAAGCAGATGAATCCATAAAGCTTGATGGTGTCAGGCGCTGGATAGCAGAATAAACTCAGCTCCGTCGGCCAAACGAGCGAGCGCCATTGTTGTGTGGCACCGAAGCAGGGTCATCCGTAAATCAGTCACAGCTCAAATGTATGGTCTTTTTTTATTTTTAATAAAATCTATAAAAAGTTTGACCTTGAAAATTAAGGGGATGCATTTGATGCTTTGTCCTCTTTTTCTATCCCGGTATAGTTGCACCCATTTTTGGAAAATCCGTTTCCAATCTGTCATCCTCCATGGATACAGCGCTGCGCCTTCTCCGCTGCTTTCGGTGTCTGTTGACGGTTCTGCCGTCAATCAGTGAGCTCAGTGGTTTTGCCAGAGTTGCATACACAAGTGATTGGCTGCAGCCCTGTAAATGTTCACACAACAGACACCAGGAGCAGCAATGGAAACTTCACAAAGACCTGGGGATGGTGATTAAAGCACAGTTTGGTAAAACATACTGTAGGCAGGAGAAGGGTTTTTGGAAACTTAAAAACCTTCAAAAAGGGCAGTTCCTTGCACAACTTGGTGGAAAAAACAGTGATTGGGGTGGGGTGGGGGTCGGCAAAAAATTGACTCAGCGCTGCGCCTCCATTATCCAGATGGGTGTGAGTCCTAGAGGTAAGCATATGGGGTCCGAACATCACAATTCTCAAGCGAAATCCCCCCCCCCCCCCAACAGCAAGACACAGGGGTCAGAACTCCTTTATTTTTTGTTCGGAGCTCGCCCATATTCCTGCATTGCTAACTAGAATGAATCTAGCGGCTAAGTTTTCATGTCTATTGCCAAGGGGAGAGGGGGGGGATATCCGTTACCCATAGAAAAACAAGGACCCTATTTTGCCTCCCAAGGGCAGACATCAGGGGACAGTTGGATACAATGTTTATGAATCAGGTCAATATTAGAAACATGTATGACTGGCTTGATCGTGACCACGCCTGATATAGCCAGTGATACATTTATGTAATATTGAGATCATTTAACAATTCCCCCCACGTCAAGACAGAATATTATATCGCTGGGTGTTAAACAGTTAAAGAACTGCAGCCAGAACGATATGAAACTGAATATTCCGGGGAGAAGTCAGAGACCGAATCTATCAGTTTTACATTCCATTGCACAATTCCACACACTCCGCCTGCGCTGCATAAAATCAATGTATCATTATTAGGTTTTTTGGTAAAAGAATTGCATACAGAATAAATAAGTAAATACGTGTGATGAGCGGTGCGCGGGATTCTCACCCCTCATCTACTGAAGATTTTCATTACTTGTTTGGTCTCGGTTTCCAAATAACAGATAGAATGAGTAGAGTTGATATATTTAAATCTTAGATCGCTTTTGTTTGACAGATATTATATTCATCCCGACTCCTCTATACACATGCACACTCGGTTAGGCTGAGCATGCACGTGTTTTTAATAGAAAGCAGGGAAAGGGCCGATTCCAGAGTCTTTTGGCAACTGCTCGTCTCCTCTGAGAAGAAAGGATTGGGCACAATGAAATCCAATATTCCTGATTATTCAAGACATCCCTATACACATTAGTCAGATAATTTTACCAAAGTCAACTTTTTTTTGGTGCTGTAAAAAAAACTAACAAAAACTGAATAAAAACCAACAAAACAACTTCTCAAAAAAAAATAAAAATAAATAAAAGTTATGGCTGATGAATTCGATGAAGGCAAAAAAAATCTTCGACTTAAAAACAAAAAAAATTAGACTTTAAAAATGTAATACAGATTTTACTTAAACTCAGATTTCTAAAAGTTTTGAACACTATTATATTGGCAGGAGGGACTTCTACATGTACAACACAAGTGGATGTGGCCTTCAACAGATCTTATATTCCGTAGATAAAAAAAATGAAATAAAAAAATATATTGTGCATACAGTTCCTGTGCAAACTTATGCGTCTCCATGGTTACAGACTACAAACTATGTAGTCAGATCGCGCTGTTATGTTACTGTTCACTCTTTCTCTGCCTTCCTCTACAGATGGAGGGAAAAATGGAAGTAGTAAGAAAAAAGTCATCAAGCTAATCATTCACATTAGACTAAAGTCGTCTGAACCTGCAGATATCATCTGACAGCCTAATGTGTATGAAGTTCTCCCGACTCTCCTCAGTAGGATGATGACGGGGGAGAGAAGGATTCGGGCCAGATGGATTTCCAATGGCTGAGCCATTAGTTCTCTAAGTGATAAGCCGAGTCTGGCAGCGGCTCTCTCGTGGGGAACATACGAGCACTCTAATGTGTACGGAGCCTTTACGTACAGTCATTAAGACAATTCTTTTTTGCCAGTCTGGCAATCAACTAATTACTGCTGGTATGGCTACTGCAGGAGAAGTGTAGGGCCATACACATACATGGAAGGCCCAGGATCTGCACTTACAGAATGGCCCGTAGACGAGGGTCCTGACCCCGTTATATCCTAATTGGACAAGTGATTGAGCTACTTTCAAGTCACCTTGGTCTACATGCTTCTGGGTGATAAGGCAACGATTGCCGAGCAGAAAAAGATGGTCATGAGCTTTTTTTCCTCCCCAAAATGGCAATGAATTCTCTGTATGAGAATGATATTTATGAGCTATGAAGGATGTCAGAAATGCATGTAATGGTTGGGCGTTACAGAAGAAAGAAACTATTAAAAAAAAAAAAAGCAGAGTCACTGCCCAGTCTACTGCCATGCAATATAAAACAAACCTGACCCGGCCTGATTAACGGATGAAGCCCGATGGACTCAGTGGCTAAAACCCCCAGCCAATTGGGACGGATGTAGCTTCTCTGCGCTCCGCCAAATCTCATAGCCACGGCCATACATTACCCTAATCCTATTCATTAAAGGAGAGCTTACGCCTACATTTTTTACTGGATCGTCCTAATGCTTAAAATACTGTCCGGGTCAGACAGATCAGCGGCGTCCTGCTCTGTGACAGCCCCTGAGATTACGCTGTAGGATTCATGTATTTCACCACTGTCAGCATCAGATTTTTTGATTAAAAGAGTGGGGTGGTGGAGGAGGGTAAGAAAAAAATAAAATGCAAAAGGAACGTCTGGCTGTCACCTATATTTTACAGCTCTTCATATCTTCAGCAAGCAGTCGTGTATTGTCCTGAGGATCTGTTTTTTTTCCATTTGGCGGCCAGCAGATGTCTCTGAGCAAAAGTCTCGAAAAGCTTGAAGAATCCTCAACACCTTCTGATCTCAGTGATTCCATCAAAGACGAGCAGTAGGATGAATGATGGAATACAGTAATGCCGCACAGTCGGAGCGAAAGTACGAGAAAATTGCCAGGAGCGCTCCTGGTGGACATGCATTTATTTATGGCACTTCCGCTTGTCCAAATTAGGACTTTATAAACAGGGGGGTCACTACCGACATGGCCACAGGATTAGGGTCTTGCAAATCTTTTTTTCTCAACTTTGCCCAGTATCAGGCTACGGTTTTCAATGAAAGCTCTGTGATGCATTGTCTGTAATGTTTGCGGTGGTTCCCTCACATGTTGCAGATGATCATGGAGGTCCTAGCAAAGAAATACGCTGCGATCCACGCACTGGTGGGAGACCCTTCTAAAAACAAGAGACAGTTCAAAGAAGAAACCCCTTTCAAGCATTTCTGTATCTTATAGAAATATGAATAAATATTAGAAACACTCAGTTTGGGGCTTAACGTGAAGCCATCACCAGAAGATGACCTTATTGTGTTGAATGCATGTTATATTTTATAAATTTTAGGATTTTTTTCCATATCACAATCAATATTAAAAATAAAAAATAGAAATCTTACAATTTTCACACCGGTCACTGGGGCTTTTTTAAACTTTCACTTCCTGTTTCAGGAAATAATACATGTACGTTAGCAGTTTAGAAGCATCTAATGAGTGTGTGCAGAAGTTATTGAACAGGGAGGAGAAGATGTAACATCGCTCTATGTAGATGTGTGACCTGTCATTGTAATCCTGCCTGTGCTGATCAGGAAACTGCTGATAACTAGTGTTGAGCGATACCGTCCGATACTTGAAAGTATCGGTATCGGAAAGTATCGGCCGATACCGGCAAAGTATCGGATCCAATCCGATACCGATACCCGATACCAATACAAGTCAATGGGACTCAGGTATCGGACGGTATTCCTGATGGTTCCCAGGGTCTGAAGGAGAGGAAACTCTCCTTCAGGCCCTGGGAACCATATTAATGTGTAAAAGAAAGAATTAAAATAAAAAATATCGCTATACTCACCTGTCCGACGCAGCCGGGACCTCAGCGAGGGAACCGGCAGCGTTGTTTGTTTAAAATTCGCGCTTTTACTTGGTTACGTGAGGTCCCGGCTTGTGATTGGTCAGGGCGGCCATGTTGCCGGGACGCGGACCAATCACAGCAAGCCGTGACGAAATTACGTCACGGCTTGCTGTGATTGGTCCGCGTCCCGGCAACATGGCCGCCATTAACCAATCACAAGCCGTGACGTCACGGGAGGCTGGACATGCGCGTATTTTGAAAAGCGCGCGTGTCCAGCCTCCAGTGACGTCCCGGCTTGTGATTGGTTAATGGCGGCCATGTTGCCGGGACGTCACTGGAGGCTGGACACGCGCGCTTTTCAAAATACGCGCATGTCCAGCCTCCCGTGACGTCACGGCTTGTGATTGGTTAATGTCGGCCATGTTGCCGGGACGCGGACCAATCACAGCAAGCCGTGACGTAATTTCGTCACGGCTTGCTGTGATTGGTCCGCGTCCCGGCAACATGGCCGCCCTGACCAATCACAAGCCGTGACGTCA
Organism: Ranitomeya variabilis; assembly: GCF_051348905.1. Classification (NCBI taxonomy): domain Eukaryota; kingdom Metazoa; phylum Chordata; class Amphibia; order Anura; family Dendrobatidae; genus Ranitomeya; species Ranitomeya variabilis. Next base: position 198,356,161 of record NC_135239.1, read on the forward strand.
CGGGAGGCTGGACACGCGCGCTTTTCAAAATACGCGCATGTCCAGCCTCCCGTGACGTCCCGGCTTGTGATTGGTTAATGGCGGCCATGTTGCCGGGACGTCACTGGAGGCTGGACACGCGCGCTTTTCAAAATACGCGCATGTCCAGCCTCCCGTGACGTCACGGCTTGTGATTGGTTAATGGCGGCCATGTTGCCGGGACGCGGACCAATCACAGCAAGCCGTGACGTAATTTCGTCACGGCTTGCTGTGATTGGTCCGCGTCCCGGCAACATGGCCGCCCTGACCAATCACAAGCCGGGACTTCACGTAACCAAGTAAAAGCGCGAAATTTAAACAAACAACGCTGCCGGTTCCCTCGCTGAGGTCCCGGCTGCGTCGGACAGGTGAGTATAGCGATATTTTTTATTTTAATTCTCTTTTTTACACATTATTACATTAATGTTGTTGCGATACCCGATACCCGATACCACAAAAGTATCGGATCTCGGTATCGGAAATTCCGATACAGCAAGTATCGGCCGATACCCGATACTTGCAGTATCGGAATGCTCAACACTACTGATAACTCTTCCTGAATGGACAGGAAGTAGGAGTCCAAAAAAAAAAAAGTCACAGTGGTCAGAGTGAAAATAAAGAAATACTGCATGATTACCAATTTTCTCTCTTAATAAACATTGTGATAAAATGAAGAAAAAAAAACATTGCAAAATCCACGTAACACAAAAACTTGATCTAATCAGTCATTTTCTTTAAACAGACGAATACAATAAATAACAGCTAATGATGCAGCTAATAAAACGTGGGAACTGAAAATCCCCGAAACTGAACAATGCAATGAACAACTGCTGGACAGATTGCAGCCAAGAATAGAAACAGTTCTGCCTTTTTTGTTTTGCGTGGCCGAGCATTTAACAAGCCTGCAATATACAAACCACCACTAGGGGGCAGTATGAGCCGGTTAGGTAAGGCTTTGTTTTGTTCTTTTTTTTCTCAATCCAAAAATACAACCTCTGTGTGGTGTCTCTTTTACTTTTGAACTGACTGCAAAGGTTTGTGTCGAAAATATAGACAGAGCCCAATAATGAATACACGGTAATGAAAGAACACACAAAAATAAACAATATTAAAATGACGGCAATCTTTTGTCCAAATTTTTGTCACATCATGTCTACATCCAGGTCGAGAGATTAAAAAAAGAAAAAAAAAAGAAGTGAAAAACTGATAAAGTCCAAGTAAGTCAGATCCTATAATATTGTCGAACGTGCGGTAGAGAGTGCGGAATTCCTTAAGCAAGTACTTAGCCGATAATGAGCCCCTGGCACCTCTCCTCATCATCATTAGGAACGAGAGAGAAGGTGATTACCAGCAAAAATGTAATATGCTCCTGTAATAAGGATTGTGCTGAGCAGACATCTCCAGAGATGATGAACACCTGCATGCACCGCTCTTGTAAGAAGCCACCATCTAGCGGCACCTGTACGGGGAGCGTCGGGAATCTCATGATTTGTACTATTGGTGTATGTGCACACAGGGTGTGTGGTTGGTGCAGAATTTTACTGTGGATTTCAATTTGGCAGAAAATCTGCAGTATTTTTTCATCAAAATTCCAGAGGATACTTCAAATGTGAACATGGCAATACAAGCAACACATTTCTGGTTATACTTTTATAAACTTATTCTTGACCACATTCAGGAACTCATTTCTTGAGCATAGATCACCTATACTCAGGATCGGTCCGGCTGCTGAGACCCTCATTGAGTCCAAATCAAATTATACAGCTGACTGTGATAGGGGTGCCAAGAGAGACCCAACCAACAGATCTGTTGTGCTAAGAGACGGACCACAAGAGGGAGATGGACCCTTACTGATCTGTTATGCCAAGAAACGGACCCTCACTGATCTAATGTCCCAAAGTCAAATACAACAGATCTAATGTGCCAAGAGATGGACCCCCACTGATCTGATGTGCCAAGTGTCGGACCCTCACTGATTTGATGTGCCAAGTGACGGACCCTCACTGATCTGATATGCCAAGAAACGGACCAACACTGATCTAATGTGCCAAGAAACGGACCAACACTGATCTGATGTGCCAAGCGTCGGACTCTCACTGATCTGATGTACCAAAGTCAAATCCTACAGGTCTAATGTGCCAAGAGATGGACCCCCACTGATTTAATGTGCTAAAAGTGAAACCAAACTAAATCGGATGTTGCAAGAGACTAAGCCAACATTCATCTGATGTGCTAAAAGATGGACCTCCCACTGATGTGTTGTGCCAAGAGAAGAACCTCCATTCATCTGAAGTGCCAACAGACAGACCCCAATGATCTGAGGTGCCAAGAGACGGACCCCCCACTGATATGATGTGCCAAGAGACAGACCTTCTCAAGTTATCTGATGTGCCAAGTGACGGACCCCCCCACTGATCAAATGTGTCAAGAGACAGATCTCCACTGATCGGATGTGCCAAGAGATGGACCCCCCAGTTATCTGATTTGCCAACTTACAGACCCCACCTCACTGATCGGTTGTGCCAAGAGACTGAATCCCTACTGATCAGATGTGCTGAAAAAGAGAACCCCACTGACTGGATGTGGCAAAAGATGGACTCCCTCCCACTGATTTAATATGTCAAAAAATAGAACACCAACGATTTGATAAATATACAGAGTAATGGGAAACCAAATGAATATTAGGTTTTCTTTTTTTGTGTGTGAAGAAAAGAAGTAAAAAACAAATAAGACAAAATAACTCAAAACATTAGTTTGTATAACTATTCACCCCCTAAAGTCAGTACTTTGTGGAGCCTCCTTTTGTAGCAATTACAGCTGCAAGTCGCTTTGGATAAGTCTCTGAGCTTTCCACATCTTACCACTTGGATTTTTATGCATATCTCAAGGCAAAAAAAAAAGGTTTAGCTCCTTCAGGTTAGGTGGTTTCCTCCGGAGAACAGCAATCTTCAAGTCTGACCAGAGATTCTCAATTGATAAGGTCTGGGCTTTAACTAGGCTACAGCAAAATATTTACACGTTTCCCCTTAAATCACTCGAATGTTGCTTTAGCAGTATGCTTTTGGTTATTGTCTTGTTAGAAGGTGAACCTCCATCCCAGTCTCCGATCACTGATAGAAAAAAAAAGTTTTGCTGTATTTTGCACCAGCCATCTTCAGCTCAACTTGGACCCTTTTTCCTGTCCCCGCTGCCGAAAAACATCCCCTCAGCATGATGCTGCCACCACCTTTTTTCACTGTGGGGATTGTGTTCTTGGGGGTGATAAGAGGCGTTGGTTTGGTGCCAGACATAGCGTTTACATTAGTGGCCAAAAAGTTAAATTTTGGTCTCCTGTAACCACAGCACCTTCCTCCATACATTTGGGGAGTCTCCCACGTCTTTTGGCAAACTTAAAACGAGCCATACAATTTTTGTGTGTAAGCAAAGGCTTTTTCCACTCTTCCTTAAAAGCCACCAATATGGAGTGTATGACAATGTAGTCACATGGACACGAATGGATACTCCAGTCTCTGCTTGGGAACTTTGCAGCTCCTTCAGGGTTAACCTTGGTCTCTGTCCTGCCTCTGATTAATGCCCTCCTTGCCAGGGCTGAGAGTTTTGGTGTGCGGATCTCTCTAGGCAGGTTTGTTGTGGAACCATGTCTTTTCCATTTGACAATAATGGATTTGATAGTGCTCCGGGGATCAGCAGAGATTAGGATATTTTTTATAACCTAACCCTAACTGGAACCTCTCAACAACTTTGTCCCTAATTTGTTTGGATATCTCGTTGGTCTTCATGGTGTTGTTTCGAGATCTCCTTGGTCTTCATGGTGTTTGGAGATCTCCTTGGTCTTCATAATGTTCTTTGGAGATCTCCTTGGTCTTCATGGTGTTGTTGTGAGATCTCCTTGGTCTTCATGGTGTTTGGAGATCTCCTTGGTCTTCATAATGTTGTTTTGAGACCTCCTTTGTCTTCATGGTGTTCGGTTAGTGGAGCCTCTTGTTAATGGTGTTGGTTGCAGCCTCTGTGGCCTTTCAGAGAAGATAAAGTGTATATACTGACAGACATGTGACATTAGATTGCACACGGGGGGAGGTCCTGTCATTAATCATGTGACTTATGAAGGTAATTGCTTGCACTAGAAATTTCTAGGGGCTTTATAGCAAAAGTGGTGAATACATATTCACATACCAATTTTTAGTTACTTAATCCCATAAATTTAATGTATGCCTATATTTTTCTCACTTCACTAACTTAGACTATTTAGTGCTGATACATCACACACAAATCGGATTACAATATTATTTACACACAGGTTGTAATGTAGCAAAATAGGTAAAAAGCCAAGGGGATGAATACTTTCGCAAGCCACTGTAGGGCCACCTTCCCACAGAACCAATAGTGAGAAACAATTCTGTAAATTGATGGAGGGTCCTACTGGCCAAATTCCATTCAGACAAGTGGTCTTTACAATGGGTTGTGGCTCCAAAAAGACTGCACCAGCTATGGCAACCAAAAATCTGCTGGAAACTGTAAATCTGATCCACACCCCAACATAATACAAGTCTAGAAACCCCCAGACGACTCCCTGAAGCTCCTGGTCACTAATGCAAAACCTGCACAGACCCCTCAAAGGAGGGTCTGCACCGCTACCTCTGCAGTTACCGCCCTGGAGACCCGGGATAAAACTGTCTGATCTGTGTTAATCCCTCAAAGGAAATTATCATCATTCTCCACGGACTGAATAACACAGGAGCTTATCGGGTAATCATAACACTTCTCAAATTAATGAACGTACCCCGGGCATATGCTGCTGCCGTGGAAGCATTTACCCACCAAACTCCCTGGCAAAAGTCAGAACAAAATGGAAAGAGACAGAATCTTCGCATCCTGTGCTGGGAACATACGCACACTGTGCATGGAGCAGAGACGTCCAACTACCAGCAGATGTACTGGCTGCTTCCTCCGGCTCCGCGCTCTTTGTACTGGTGCCAGCTGCACCATATAAGCTCCTGCCTGCCAGTTCTGTGTGTTCCAGGAACCCTCAATATCATCTTCCTGCTCACTAATCCTTTTACAGAAGCCATTCAATTACAGAAACACAATGGCTGACAAATATTTTTTTGCTTTACATTGGGACATTTTGTTTGTTGGCTTTGCAATATTTAAGGAGAATAACAGCACCAGTAAGGATTCAATAAGACTGGCAACGATGCAGGTACAGCAACCATGGCCATTAACATACCATACACAGAAGGAGCTGGAGGGCCCTGCCATGGGGTATGCCCCCAGCAATTAAAGGGTAGTCGTACATTTGCAAACAATATATTGTTTTATTCTTTTAGTGTACCTAAAAGAGATTAAGCAACTTTGCAAAAAGTCTTGATAAAAGGTATTCAACCGTTTTGTGTCTACAGCACTAATGCAGGTCCATGTGCATCCACAGCCGCAGGCCCATGCGCATCCACAGGCGCAGGCCCATGCGCATCCACAGGCGCAGGCCCATGCGCATCCACAGCCGCAGGCCCATGCGCATCCACAGGTGCAGGCCCATGCACATCCACAGACGCAGGTCCATGTGTATCTAGTGTTACAGACCATAACAAAAAAAGCTTTTGGTCGTCTGATCTTGGAGTTGTATTCTCTTGCCTCTACTTCTTGTTAAAAGGGGTTGCCCAGGACTATTATACTGATGAGCTCTCCTTAGGAGAGATTCTCATGATTAAAAAAAAAAAGTGGAGGTCCGATACCCCCACTAGACAGCTGTCAGATCCCTGAAACATCCAGTGTACAAAGTTGTCTGGCAGCCACTAGACCAGGTAACAGCTGATAGATGGGGTTTCCAAGTGTTGGATTCCCAAAATCTCTAATATTGATGAAATAGCCTAAGGATAGATCAATATCTTGGTCCTGGACAACCCCTGTAATCAGCGCCCCCAACTAACACGTCTTGTCTTTTCATATGGGATAAAAGGGCCTCCATGGTCTCCAGGGTCCGGCAGCTACTGCAACCCCTGCACCTATTATAGTTACACCCCTACCTATAAAATACCATATATTTGTTAGTAACCAGTATAGGACAAAGGCAAAGCAGTATGATCAGACTACGCAAAGTCTGTTTGTTGTCTGTTACCATGGAGACAAATAAATAGGCCTGAGAGTTACAGACTTACAAAACGAGAACAGATTTTTAAAGCGAAGTCTTTGAAAACGGTTATATTTTTATATGTTTCAGCAATAAGAATGTATCAGCAAACATGGAGCATACCTTTATAGAGTAGCCGTTGTTTTAGTTTTTATCTCATAAATCAATAGTACACATGAAAATAAACAAGTTCTAATATCTGATCAGAAAAATCTGCTTCTTTTTCCTCCTGGGCTGATCTTTCATTCTCAATTTAGGGGTAAAATCCGCATTCTGGAGTAAAATCTGTATTTAGTTAAGACAGATATTCCCATCAATAAGATAGGAAATTACAGTTGGTGCTTTTAAAATTCTATGGAGGGGGAGGAACTAGAGGCAGAAAATGCAGACATTCCATCACAGTTTTCCATAGGACTTCATAAGCACCAACTGTCATCTCCCATCTCAGTAATAAGAAAGTCTGTATTCACTGAAGGCAAATTTTACTTGAGAATTTTAAGAATGAAAGATCAGTCCTGGAGGATAAAGAAGCAGATTTCATCTATAAGATATACTACTAAGTTGCTTATTTTCAAACTATTATGAAATAAATAAAAAAGGAGGTTACTTTTTCAGCAAAAGCTGAGTACCAGGTGTCCTCTCATTACAGTCGCCATTTTTATTGTGTTCCGTCTCAGGGGGCCGCAGCTGCTAATGAGGGGATTGCGGAACAAATACAAGTGTATCAACTTCCTCCTTGTGAAGCATTAATGGGAATTGCACATTACACACCACCACTAATATTGTGGTTTTCATTATGAGCAGAATGCTGCAGGCAGTGCAGGCAGCTCGCACATCATTAGCATCTCATTTGCATGCTCCAGCACTAGTAGCACCAAGAATAAACAACAGCGTGGGATTTATGCAGAACGGGAGCAGAGAGGTTTTTATTTTTCGTCTGCATCTGTGATTTTTAAATTGTTCCTGGTGACACGACAGGTAAAATGCGAGCTTCGGTGATTATCAATTATATTATATCGAGCTATAATAATTTCTCCACGTGATACTGGTTATAGAGGGATAAAAAAAAATATGGCGATAAATTCATTTTAATAAAGTGAACAGTATGGTGCGGAATTGTAAAATTAAAGGGGTCTTCCACAGCTTTGCACAACTCACAGCTGCAAAAAAAAAAAACCTTGCGACTTTTGGTGTTTTTACACCAGTTCTGGCCAGCTGCAAAAACTTTTTGAAAATTGAGTGGAGTTTAGTCAAGAGGGGTGTGGGGTTGGCGGGGCAAAAAGGGCCACGTGTGGCCGAAATATGCTTCTGCAGCCAAATCAAGATTTTAAAGAAGTTTTCCAGGACTTTTACATATTAGCTCATTAAAAACATATTGGTGGGGGCCGACACCTGACACTGCCACTGATCACCTGTTATGGGTCCTACGGTGGCAGGAAATACACAATGTAAGACGACAGAGCAGTACAGGTTTGTGCACAGTAATGGCCGTTCTCGGGTACTGCATGTCACACTGTTACTGTTTTCGGTAAGGAAAGGGGGCGTAAAACTGTCCCTGGTACTGGGATTCTAATTTTCCCTGTCCCGGGGGTACTCTTGAAGGTAGAGAGGCCCGAGTCTATGACCTTACTATGCTCTTGTTAAACCCTGATCTGTCCCCTCCCTAACCCCATTAGGCATGAGACAAAAAAAACAGGGTTAACAGAAAGCCTCTATCACACAAAAGCACTAACAAACAATAGGGATGAGGATAGGGACAGGAATGAATAAAATAAATGGGAACAGGAATCAGGAAATAAACACACACATACTACAGCAAACCACAAAACTCTACTACAACAACTCCACTCCAACCACTTAGCTTTAGCAAATAGCACAGGAAGACGATCCTTTCACCGGCAAGGACAAAAAGGTCTGACTAGCTTTTATAGGAAGAGATAATAGCATATAAAGGGTCATTAACCTCTTCAGCACCAGAGGAAACTAAATCCAGATAATATGGCACACAAATCACACTCTCTCTAAAGAAGACCTGCGATTCATTACCCAACGTGACAGTCTAACTCCAGGTCTTCCAGGGGGACGTGACACTGCAGCTCAGCTCCTTTTGGAAGGGAAGAGGTGCTTAGCAGTTCCCAAGAATGGCCAGTACATTGCATGGAGGTGTTGGTGTACGACTGGATCTATGGATAGGCAATCAATATCAAAGTCCTGGAAAACTGCCTTTAAAGCAATGTGTCCTTTTTTGGTTCCCAGAGAAAATCCCACAGGCAAATATACCCGACACGGTGCAGATTTGGCTTGTGGATATTTTCCTGCAGATCTGATCCTTGTGATTTTATTACAGGACTGAAATCAAGCTGCCATAGTGTCAACTTCATCAAATTACTTCATTAGACGCCATATGAGATCTTCTGCTCCAAAAGAATTGCTTAGAGTGGAGACTCTCTCCCAACATATGCAGTGACTATACCGGAATGTACAGTTAACTCCGTTCAGGAGGATTTTGTCTGCTTCGAATGTTGCAGCAATCATTCGGTCTCTACAATTTGGCCTTAAGAGACAGAAAGGTTGTTTAATGAAAATGGTGAACTGGGTGTTTATAACAATGAAGACACGTAAAAACTCCTTCTCCAAAAGGTTTCATCCATAGAGACTCAATTAAATTCTACTAGTTTTGTAACGGGACTATTGAGTAATTTTGAACAAAGTTTAGGGCAAATTTTGAGAATTTCCATAACCTACGGTAACTAGAAACCAAATAGATAAAAATTCACAGCTGATTTTTAGTGTGCCGTATTTGCACCAAACGCATCCCAAGACTGTACATATAGAAAGAAAGGTAAGCAGCTTCCGAAATCCATACCCTCTCACTGCAGCATTCTTCTTGGCTTTCTACACACCTAATTGACGTCCTTTTTTTTCCATTTTAATAATTTTAATGACTTCTAAATTTTTTCCGCTGCCTCTCCACAGAGGCCAGGTTGACCTAAATCTAAAGCTCTATGTTCGTGTATTCCCGATAGCCCTGGGAATACTTGTCACAGCCTCTTCTCAAGTGACAAAGGTGTGAGCTCCAGAGGCTCATTACCGGCTCTCGGTGAGAAAAACGTGAGCACAGTAAAATATTCCTGCGTGGCCTTTTCTCTGTGGCTTGGAGAATGATACCTAGTGAACAATGGTAAAAGAAGTTTCGGACTTGGCACTGATTGAAGGAGGACATCTAAGAGTAATTAGTGACGTGTCATGATGCAATGTCTGGTTATCTGTCCCTGTTACTTGATAATATTTGCATAAATGCGTTGGAAGAAAAAAATTGAGACAAAATTTTAATTATAAAAGGATGGGACAGGGCACACGTCATTTTACAGAAAAGCCATCGGTTTAGTCTTACTTAAACTTGATATGTAATCATTGGAGTGTGAATCCATCGTGTCTCCAAAGACCAGCACTAGGACTGGCCAAAATGTGGAGTTGCCTTGTCTTCATCCCTACCATATACTTGGTGGTTACAGTCTTTACCACACAGGAGGACTTGGCGGTCACAGCCTTCAAGGATACTTCTCTAGATGTCATCGCGAAAAGCGTAGAAACCAAGGAGAGGTGTCCATTCATAAGCGGAGAATAAGCCAAACAAAAATTCAAAGCTCGGTGGTACAAGTTGGACCAATTGAGATCAAGATGAGCCAAACCTGGATTTAGATGACACCATTAAGGGGTCCTATGGTATTGGTCCAAGAAGAGACCAGGTAAAAGGATGCATGCTAGTAGAAAAAGCATAAGATAATGTTCATAAAAAGTTTGTTTGATAGACGCAGGTCCTATTTCTAGGACCCACACACGTGAAGAACAGGAGAAACAGGACTCTAAAACACCATCCATTTAGGTGGAAAATAAACCTGCCATTAATACTCCACCAAGATGAAGTGACCACCTGTCAATTATTCTCTGACCTCATTAGGTGGGACAGAGACACCCATCTTCCACAAATATGTGGGTCTCAGAGGTGGGACCTGCATATATATTAGAAAAAAAATATCCTTTTAAAGGAAAAGCTAAAAATAAGAAAATATTTTCTATATATTTTGCATTTAAAATTTTTTAAAAAAAGTAGGCGATGACCTTGCACCTCAACACTGGTCATCTCCAGGGGTTGGTAGTTAACAGATTAACAAGAACATTTTTTTTTTTTTAATTTCCAAAGATTGTTTTCCTGTGAAAGTAAATTGCTTTATTGACCACTGTAGATGGCTAAATGATTCAATCAGTGAGAAGTCCTATTGATTTAAGTGAGTATGTGGTCATTAACACCGGTCTTCCTATCGACAACCATACTTCCTGCTTTTAGTAGGCCTTAGAGGCTTAGAGAACAGGGGAAAGACGCAAAGCAACTTGCGCTGACCTGGGTTCACAAGCACAATTCTCTGTAAACTAAAGAGTTATTGGAGAAGCCCCGATGTTGATGGGTTTATTTACTTTTTTTTTTTTTTTTAATTGTTGCATAAAAGGAGACAGAGCTCATTGATCTATGGCTGATGCTGCACCAAAATGGAACAGTTCCCTGCATTCTAGCAGAAACAGGAAATTTTACAAGTTACCTAATATCTAAAAGGACAATGAAGGGCAAGGAAGACTTGCAGTTGAGCGTCCAATTGGCTCGTAGTGGAGACGGCTAGAAGTTAGTCCTCCTGCTTGTCCCTGTACACCATAAACCTTACATAATGGTCAGCCAAATGTTGAGTTGACCACTAAGCCACCCTTCCCGACTGGTCCGTAAATATGAAAGCTTGGATGAGCGTGCATTGGGTTTACAGACAGGAGTAAGCCATTGTCAGATATCTCTGGCAGCAACTTATCTTCTAAGAAAAGAAAAAGATCGGATGCCGAAATTCAACAAACCAGATCCTTCTCTCCCAAAACATCATGTGTCAAGGAAAACCCTGTAGGCCTCCATTAACATTAGATAGTCCGCCGATCCAGAGCAAATTTAAGTAAAGTCAATACTGTTCTAAGGCTAGCAGTCACCCTTTTAATTCACTTCTATTTTTCTTGCTTACATTGGCACAAAGTTACCCAAAAAATAAAATTTCTCATATATCAGTAACTCAAGGACCTGAGCTACAGCTAAAGTCTAGTAGTTATGTGTCCCGTGTGTTGGTACTTTTTGAATTATCAACTGAATGATAAATATCAAGCATGCTACTGACTGACCCCTGAAAATTTACCATCAATAAATCACATCCTCTTGTCATCTTTGCAAAAATATCTCCCACAAAAAAAAGAAAAAAAAAATGGGAGATAAGATGAACTGCAAAGTAGTCAAATGGTTGAAGTAGATCTTTTAAGGTGTTTGTGGAAGATTTTTTTTGCATTATATGCTTCAATTGTAATAAAAAAACAATACTAATCTCCATCGACCACCTGCCACACTAGGTTTGGACTCTTATCATTAGCCTTTAATTAATGGTTCCATCTCGGCGCACTGGAAATACTTGCTCAGCCAACCACTATCCACAGTGGAAACCCGCCACAACCAGTGGTTTCCTCAGTGGCATTTTGTTTTGTTCTCAATAGTCGAAAAGGGGATGTTCTCCAGCATCAAAGAAAAGTAATTAAAACTCAGCCTTTAGTCATACAAGATTTAAAAAAAAATTGGCAGAATGTGCACATATTAAAAAAAATAAATTACGCGTTTCGGGCAGAAAAACTCAATTATCGTGAAGGGCTTTTCTATCTGAAAGGCATAAAGCATTACGTTTTTTTCTTTTAATTCTTTTAATATGTGCCAATTCTACCAATTTTTTTTTCCGCAGATTATTAAAGGTGACAATTTAACTACTTTCCTTTGATGCTGGTCCCCTTTTGGACCATTGAGAGCTATTGACCTGGAAACCAATGCATACTCTGTGCACCACACGCGGAGCATGGATGGTCTACACTGGGATACTTATCTCTAACACAGGAGTGGATGCACTTGGATGGGAGTATTCGGGGACTTAGCGGTTTTTTTTTTTTATTTTACTTGGAGAAAAAAAAAATGATCGTCCAGACAAGCCACTAATTATTTTACTTGCAGCCACCAAAAATGTACTTTTCCAGTATGCTCTTTATACTATAAGCCAACAAGACACCATCGGTGACAACAGGCATCAGCATTTTTTCCAAGCGCAAATGCGGGAATAACAGGAAGTCAGTGAGCTGCAGCTTCAGCCAATAACAGCAGAGCAGGAAGTGATGTCAAAAAGTAGGCCGGTGTTTTAGTAACTTCCTGACCTTGGCATAGTGTAAAAGGTCTTTGCAAGCTTTGGGAGACCAGAGTGAACAAGTGAACGACCCTAGTAACTCCCTTTTACTAACAAATTTGTCCACTGTTTTTCTTTTTTTGAAGAATTGAAGCAAAAAAAAGTTAAATCAATAATTATGACGATAAATATAAAAGTTCACAAAGGCAGCAGTTAAAGTAAATGTGGTCAAGTCAAACAGTTTCTTTATGATGTTCTGGCATAAAGGGTGATTGTTCCAGAGCCTTTTTCCATTGAAAGTAATGGGAGGTATTCTGGGATTCGCTAAACAGTATTAAATAGCACGATCTTTATGTACAACCGCACAGAAAAAAAAAAAAATTTTTTTTACCTTCCTCTTAAGTGGCCAGTATTTAATCATCATGGAAAAATCATAAATGTCAAGAATTGTCTTTTTTAAAAAAAAACTACAACACCACTTTTCCCTGAATAAATGATGATAAAGTGATTTTTAATTTTGCAAAATGAGTCAGCTTCTCCCTGGCAAATTGCAGAATACGGGCACCCCGTGTCTGAAAACACAATTTCTATCTCAGTGACGTCAACCGGTATTCAAGAACAAAAAGTAGGAAAAAAGAAAAAAAAAACCTGAAGGATTTTTACTAAACAACTCAGTAGAAATTAGTAGGTATTTTATGTAATCACCGCCATTGTGATTGAAAGGCAAGAGTCAAAAGTGCTGTAATTATTAAATAATCAAATTAACACATAGAGTAAATACTTAAGGAGATTACCACCATATCAGCCGTTTGATGAATGTCAAGAGCTAAGTCCCAAGAAAAGGAGAGAAGGCATATTTTTTTTTCTTTTCCTCCATTCATTTATTATCGAACAGCATGCGATCATCGCGAGTCATTGCCACAAATAATCAGCTATCTCCACATGGGCATCTATTCGGGGATGAACAATGGCAGGCGACTGATAAGTCTCTTATCACCCAGGCGGTTCTGCGATCCATTGTCCCGGAAAACAAAATGGCTAAAAATTAAGCCGTTTACGTCCTAATCTGCTAAAACAATGGGTTCATTTTATCTGTTCATTTCAGACTGTCTTTAAAGAGGTTTCCACCACAAAAATAGCCATGGAAGAAAAAAAAAAAAAAAAAATCAGATAATCTAGGAATGAGCAAAATGAAAGAGGATGACAAAATTGAAAGACAAAAAAAGGTTTTGATGATTGGGTCAAGTGAAGTTTCTTGAGATTTAAGGCCCATTTAGACAGTTGGGAAACGAGTGATCATAGAAATATTTGCTACCAAACTAAACAAGCTGACAATCACCTGATGAGGAGTTTGTTAGTTGGGTGCGACGATTTTTAAGCAGGCCTAAAAATTATCCTTCTGTACAAAACATCAATAGGAGTTGTGCTGCCGAGAACATGATAATGATATTTTAACGGCACAGACTGATCGAGGTGACAGTGATGAGCGAGTGGACTCCTTGCTCGGGTTTTCCAGAGCACGCTCGGGTGATCTCCGAGTATTTGTTAGTGTTCGGAGATCTAGTTTTCATCACAGCAGCTAAATGATTTACAGCTACTAGCCAGCCTAAGTACATGTGGGGGTTGCTTGGTTGCAACATGTATTCAAGCTGGCTAGTAGCTGCCGTGATGAAAACTAAATCTCCGAGAAGTCATAAATACTCGAAGACCACCCGATAGTGCTTGGGAAAGCCCGAGCAAACGAGTACACTCGCTCATCACTAGTGACAATCCCTCTGCATGCAAAGAATTCCACTCAATCTGTCTAAGCGGGTCAGTGAATGACAGCCCATCCGAGGTTGTGTAACGAATGGTCCGGAGCACGCAGTCTAACAGGGCCAGAAGGGCTAGAAACGATGGAAAGACATCGCAAGTCAATTGACGCTCACTGTATGCGACCAAACAATCGGCAGTTTCATTGCTCTCTTGCATGCCATTTAATATGTTCCTCTGCACAATTAATGACTTACTTATGATAATGATTTGAATATCTGCATATATCATGCGGCTAAATGAGCAGCCATTTTCACATATATAATTTATTTGGCCTGGTAAAAGGAATATTTGACTATTCGGTTACACCGTAACAACCTAATTCAGACTTGTAGCTGTTGAATTCTGCTACCGTGTACAGTGCAACATGAGCATTTATCCCCAGGATTTGTTGGCCTTTATATCAACATCTACACGTAAAACCACTCATGAAGACAAAATGATACGAAGCTGTTCAATCCATCCAGCACCTGCGCGCTAAAAAGCTCAAGAGCCAGCGATCGCCGAATCCATCAGTAGCTGTAGAGGCGACCGTACAGCTGCAATCCATAAGACACTGCTGCAATGGCCAAAACAAAGTTATCTGCTGCCCAATGGGATTTACCAGTTTTTAGGGAAGGGAAAAAAAAATAACAGCTTTGGTTAAATTGTTTATCCGAGCAATTACACGACAAAACAGAATGTGAACGGAAAACTTCTCTTTTTAAGATCTGCATGGACATCTCAGCATTGAAGACACCAATGGCCTGATCTCTCTGGGATTAAATGAAGAGACAGACGGATCTGCGTAAGCGTCATCCACAGAAGATCTGTGGTTAGTTTCTCCGAGATGTTTGGTGACTTTAAATGCTGCTGTTATCCCGATTCCGGCGTTGTCTTATTTTATTTTCCATGCCTCTCCGTTCCTGAGATATGGCCCCATCTTTCCTGCAAGTAAATCTCATTTGTTTTAGCCAAACAGGTGTGGTTCTCAACTGTTCCGCAGTTGATATATTGAGAACCACGCCCAATTGGATAAAAAAAAGGACTAGATTTCTATAGCAGGAAGATAGGGCAGTATCACAGGACCGAAGAAGCGCAGAGACGAAATAAACACATCTCTGGATTCAGGAGAACAGCGACATTTACACCAGGTAAAAAAAAAAAATATTACATATTTATGGGAAGTGACAGGTTCTCTTTAAAGTATAGGCAACAACCATTTATCGGTAACTGAAAGGCAATTTATCTATGGAGACAAAGTAGAAAATTTGTGCCTCGTGCCGGAGACTTCATTCATATAAATTCTGCTTCTTGTTCTAACAGTAACGCTGGATTTTCTCAACTTATGAACAAGACACTGTCAAGATGCTACTTAAGATGGAGACGTATCCGTCTTAGCAGAAAGTCAATACTCAGAAGTCTAACATGACACTGTAATTGCTTGTCTTAGGAGAGAACTCTTGAAACAAAATGCTGCAAACTTACACAATTGCTGTGTGACTAAAACCTAGAATCTTGCGGTAATCCCCAGGTCGGCACAGATCACATCTTATGGCACAGTTCTTCATAATATGCGGGCACTCAACGAAAAGAGAAACTGCCGCACCAGCGCTACACATACACCTACATATACTCTTATCATTTTCCCAAGTCTGAATGGAACGGAGCTGCACAGCCAGTGGATAAGAGTGGCGCTGTTCGCGTGACATTATTGTATGACGTGACCGCTGCAGCCAATCAACGATCGCTGATCGCCTGCTGCTCGTCAACATTCCATCAGAGAGAATATCTGCTCAGATGAAATAAGAGCTGCAGCCAGTCAGCGGCCTGAAGACATTTGTAGACATTTTCACTATCTGTGAATTATCTTCAAAAACTATAAAAGACGCGTACAAGCTACTCCGATCCACGGGAA